>NC_143399.1:111893084-112045399 GCF_052110815.1 Crocodylus siamensis
CAAAACTCTGGATATAAACGTGATGATAGAATCTGATATGCATCATGGATGAAATTCAGCCCTGTGTAAAGGAATCTATGTGAGCCTTAAGTAATACACAGATGTCTTCCGGTCATTATCCATGAAGCTTCTGATCAGGACTTTTCTAAAAAAGTGGGGCTGTTATCCAGTGACACAAAATGAGGTAGAGTGAGTGCAGCATCTAGTTTCATGTAACAATTTCATTCTGAATTGTAAATCGATTGCAACTTGAAAGTCTTACAAGCAGACCTACCTGTTCCTTCCATTTCTTTAATTCAGTGATTCTCTTGGCTTTCATGTTTTCATAAGCACTGATGGCATTCCAAGGAATAGACTTGTCCTGCCCAATAGGAAACATCAGTTGATAGTTAAGCAGCTGATCTTGTGTCATTTCAGTCCCTTCGAGGGGTATATCTTCAGGTTCCATAGAATCTAAAAAAGAAGAACAATATCCTGTGATATAGTCTCTCCCTTCCTTAGGCATGTCCTGCATTAGTTTGATCAAACCAAAAAAAAAAAAAAAAAAGTTAAACTCCTGGGTGTGTAAATCCTGTGAGCCTAGTCTAATCAATCTCATGGGAGTTTCCTTGTGCATCACAGCAAATGAAAACCCTGTGATTTCTCAGCAGGACACATGTATTAGCTGCTCCCTGATCAGCTAATTACTCTATTACCATTTTGAAGTCAGAGCACAAACAAAAAGCCCCAACTAACTTAGTAAATAGTGTGAATTGGGGGATAAACTGGAAGACTGAAAACAAAACTATAACTGATTTGGAGCCTTCCTCAGCCAGTGCTGATGCATTTTGTTTTTTTTCTTGGAAAGAGTTGTTCTAAACATGGTCCCCTGACATATTTTAATTTGTTCCAGAGCCTGGCTAACACATGTCAATGGGTAATAATTCACACAAATAGGCAATAGAGTCAGCCAACCCAGGCAGCTTGTTGAAGAACAAACAAACAAGGGGCAGAACAAGCCCTCAGGTATGTAAAGCAAATGCCTAACTTTATATGTGTACAAGTTGAAATGAAATCAATAGATGATGTTAATAAATCCATAGGATTTTCATGTGGTTAAAGTTAGGCACATATTTAAAAGCCTTGTTGGATCAGGGCCTAAAATGATTTCCAAACAAGTTGAAAAAAATAGCAATAAGCATAATATTTAGGATAAACTGATGTGGTGGGAGGGATGCATATAAGCTTATGGACTTTTCTCCTGATAAACTCAAAAGGCTATATTTCAGTTGCCAAAGTTGCTGAAATTCACAGCAGTATTCAGACACGTTTTCACTAATAGCACTCAAGCCACTGTTGAGTAGTTCTGTCCTTAATGAAAAAAAAATTATAGATATTAACATTGAGCTCCACTATTGTGATGGTCAAGTTAAGTTCTTCAGGGATTTATGGCTCAGTCAATTTAATTTCCATGAAAGGAAATCTTGGCAAAGAAGTTGTCAGAAGAAAAAATGCGGAAGTCAGCTATAGAGCTTAGCAGATGTTAATGGTTTAGTGAGCTTACCTCTGCCCTCATCAAATACCTATCCATTGTTAATACACTAGTGCAAATACCCATTAGTCCATTTAGGCCAGTGGGTATCATTTATTGCCTTCAGTTAGCTTCCAGTCAGGGCCAGACCTTCAACACATTGGGACTACTTTATATACTCTCTATTTACTATGAACATTTAACAGCAAACCAAACAAAAGGACAATAGATTCCTCTCAGGCCAAGGAGCATGGAGGGAATTCTGGCTCTTTCACTCCATGTGCTTGGATTTCTTTCTTGTTTTGCCTCCCACCCTTGGTCTTTTGGAGCATTATAATGCGATGTGGATCAACAAAGGTGGACCAGAACAAGGAGAAATTTCCCAAGTCTCATGTTTTAACCCTTCCAAATTTGCCATACAATCTTACTCTTAAATTTCATACACAAGTCAGCCCTACCCCCTTTAGCATAATCACTAAGAGCTGGAATTTAGTTCTATATAAACCTGGCACCAGAAGTATAAAGCTTTCTGCTGACAAGAGCATACACTAGGGATATAGAGCATGTATATATACCTGTAGCCTCTGCCATCCGTATCCCTTCTGCATCACTGGTTGGCAGGCATGTTCCTTGCCCTTGGATGAGGGCATAGAGTGGTCTGGGTTCACCCGGAGGTACATGGCAGCTGAGCCCTCGGCCACAGCGTGCTGTGTACACTCCACAGTGCTCACCCATCTGGAGAGCGCAGGTCTGGCAGCAGCCACAACCTGGCTGGCGAGCCGTCTCTGGGCAGCTGGCAGGCACTGGCAGGCAAACAGCAAGCTTCTCTTCAGTGCAAGGGGCACAATGCATGGGTTGGAGGTTGACTCCAGAAGTGAGGTAAGTGCTGAGGAGCAGCAGAAGACATGGCAGCCAGCACCAGCAGATTGGAGACCTCACACTGGTCATTTTGGGGATGTGTGAAGACCACAAAGATGAAGCGCTCAGTCTGCAAAGACGCAGGAGGCAGTTTACAAACATCCAGCTAGCAGTGGGATCTCAGCCTTGGCCATTTATACACTGCTTGCTGGCCTATTAATCGTTAACCCTAAGTTAACTATTATCTGAACGGGAGGGTTGGAGGAGCATCTTTTCATTGGTAGTTCCTGTCCCTCGCCTTTCTCCCCCTCCCCTTTCACTCCCCCTTTATTTATTTTTTTCTTTCAAGATGCAAGAAAGAATGCCTTTATTTTTCCTGCTCTTTCCCAGACTGATAAAGACAGCTTTAAAAACTGGGGCAAGGGAGATCAGAGGGGAAATGGATACGACTCTCCTTTTGTTTGTCCCCTTTCCTTGCCATTCAATGAAAATTGAAATGTCAAAAAGAGAAGGGGGGACTCCCACCGAAAGAGGAGCAGCTGACTTAATATTTCCACAGCAACAAATACAACAAAGCCTTGTTTAATTTTCATCATGTGGTACCAGGTTATGAGGACACTGACATACCAAACGAGAGGCCCCCAAGGGTAATAAAGCTATCAAGATCCCATAACTATTGAACACATGCGTAGGAGCTCATGTCATTAACCTGTTGGGAAGGATTGTTTGGTCAAGGCTTGAGTTGATTTCTCATGGATGTGCTCAGTCTCTGCTGCTCTTTCTTTGATGCAAGTTAAAGAGCTGAGCCCTCTTGCTTGCTGTGGTGAGAAAACAATGCTTGTCAGGCAGAGTGGGAAGAAATACGTTGTCCTGAGTCTCTCTCAGGAATGTCACCTCTCCATCTCATTTCAGCGCTCATCTGAAAGCATTTATTTCTTTCTTTTTGTTTGCTGGGATTGTCACTAAGATAAAGGCAAAACAAATCAACCTTTACGGTACAGCATAGATAAATTTATCCTGGCATTTGCAGTATGTATGTCCTAAGCCTGAAATAGCAAATTCCACAGTAAAGAAGCCAACAGCTGCAGCGTGGTAAATGTTTTTGTTTTTAAATGGAATTCCTCTTTCTCTCTGCTATTGTAAACATTTTAGGATACCACAAAGGAGGATTGTAAAATGCACTGCACTCTGTATGACTTCGTATTTTGTTGATTGCTTTTTGTCTTTGTGATGCCCATGTTGTGTTGCAGTAATTAATGCACTCTTAATTGTGGTGATAAGGAGATAAATTACCTTATCAGTTATATTTGGTGATCTACCTTTTTGAAAGTGACTATTTTAGATGCCCAACTTAAGGCATTTTAATGAAGCCTGATTTTCAGAACGGAGTTGGCACCCACCCTCTGAAAAATCAGGCCCCTTTGTGGCGTCTCCAGTCGTATGACTGAAGGGACCAGAATTACTGGTTGTTTATGGAAACTGGAGCCAGAGTATCTTAATTGCCTTTAATATTGTTCTTCTAATGTAAATTTGGTCCAAAGTTGTGACACAGAGTTCCACTGGGAAAGTACAGCATGGCAGTCTTTTCCAGGGCTAATGATTGCTTTTTGCCATTGAGTTTGTAAAGTCTACTGTAAGCCACACAAAGAAAGAGGTCTAGCTCTTTCTATTCAGTAAACAGGGTGAGGCTTCACAACATGAAATCGGGAAGGTTTTGTACAAACACCAAATGAACTATATAAGAAAGCATGCACACATGTAATAGTTCTCTTAAACAAGACCAGTTTCTGGAAATGATAAAAATCCAGGGATCACCTATATTAGTGGTTTAATAGGTATGAAACTGAGCTTCACTTAGTCTGTCATCATCAGCTATCTCCTGCAAGTCATAACAAGACTATAGCAATTCATTAGTGATCTCAGTTGCTATCTAAAATTACTTGAAGAAAAAAAGGCGACATGGAGAAAAAGAAACTTTCAATGCCCTGTGCAGAAGCCTCTTTTGAAATGTTTTTGTTTGTCTGGCAAAATTAAGTGAATGCTTAAAAGAAGACAATTACAAAGCACGCATTAAGTTTCAAGTTGGAGTATTGCTAACCAGTAGATCTCAGTTTTGATTCGGATCTTAATTCCTCCAAAAATTCCATAGTCTTCAGATCTGTAGATTTTGTATGGTTTGGTTTGGTTCATTGTAAGGACATCTGATTCATAGTTTCATAATTTCTAGGATCTGAACAGGGACCTGAACAGATCATCAAGTCTGACCCCCTGCCCTGGGCAGGAATGAGTGCTGGGATCATAATACCCCAGCCATATATCAATCCAACCTCCTCTTGAAGACCCCTAAGGTAGGGGAGAGCACCACCTCCCTTGGGAGCCCATTCCAGAGCCTGGCAGCCCTAACCGTAAAGTAACGTCTCCTGATATCAAGCCTGAACCTGCTCTCAATCAATTTGTGGCCATTATTCCTTGTTATCCCAGGTGGTGCCTGGAGAACACAGCCTCACCTATTTTCCTCTGGTCCCCCCTGGCGAGTTTATAGATGGCCACCAGATCCCCTCTCAGGCTTCTCTTGTGGAGGCTGAATAGATTCAGTCCCTTTAGTCTATCTTTGTAGGGCCTGGCCTCAGAGCAGAGATTCTCAGGGATTTGAAGGTGTTTATATCTGAGATTTATTCAGTTTAGCACTAGTTCTGAACAAATACAACTGTTACTTATATAATACTTTAAGGTTTACTCTGTAAACCTTAAATAGGCCTGATTCTTCACTGCTTTCCAGCTTCTGTGGTCATTTAGACTTGTACTAGGTGAGTGAAAAGCTTTACTAAATCAGACATTGCATTGACTAAAGTGATAGCACAAGGCAAAAGACATTGGGAAATCAAGACCTATGCATTTATTACTATTTATATACATAACACACCTAGTTCAAAACAGAACAGGAAGACACCTTCAAACAATTAAGTGAAGCTCTTATATGTGACCTAAGGAAGCTTTAATTAATGAAGTGAAGTTTATGTGTGTTCTGTGTGATTGTCCTGTAATACTAGAACTCCCATGCCATCCCCAACCCTGACACTTGTGTTTAAAGAACACAACCAGTGATGATAAAAGTCATGAGATTGAAAATGGCCAATCATGTAAGGTTGTGTTTACTGAAGACTTTTGATGGTAATTGTTAGGTGTTCTGATCAGTGTCATCTTATCGGAGCCACTCATCCTAAAACAGTACTTGAATCAGACTCTTTGGGTACTTTGAATATAAGCAGTCATTCTCCAGTCCCTGTTATCTGCAGGCCTCATTAGGTATGTTAAAATAAGATTTTTTAAAAAAAAGATATAATAAAAGAGATGATATCACATACATTTCACATGAGCCTATTCAAAGTACATGGGAGTAAGCCAGTTATCAGCGGGGTGTCAATACGAGATACTAGAGGCACAGTAGGCTAATTCTACTGTACACTAGTGTGTCACGGCAAAAGTCTACTGTACTTTATCATCACCTAAAAGATGTGTGCTGTTGCTACTGTGCAGTAGTGCTGATTATGGCTCACTAAACTTAATGCCCTGTAATTACAGTGCATTAATGAATGTGCAGATGTGCCCAGTTTGCATCCTTTTAATTTATTCAACAGTAATTCAGATGTCCTGAAAAAAACAACCCATAATTCTAATTCTTCTGTATGTATGATATTAAGTCTTATGGCTGAACTGACTTATCCTACCTGGTGGTTGAAAAGAGAAAATAAGAAACACTTTTAGCCTTCTTTTGAAAAAAATGTTCCTGAATAGGTTATGCTTTTATTAAATGTAGTCATTACTTAGAATGATTTACAGAATAATTTCTATGGATAATGTGTGGTTTGCAAAGTATACATAAGCAGATTTTCCAAGCCCCTGCAATTATAACAATATTGGCTACTTTTAACTGAACATATAGGTCACTTGGTATTGTTTCTCTACTAAGATTGGATAAATGAAACACATAGGTTATAATGGCAAATATTCAGATTTTCAAGTTCAAAACTGGCTTGCCACAAATATTTTCTAGTCTTTGCTTAAAATGTGTTATTTCTATTTACATTCTAGGAAATAAATTTCTTTGCTTGCATATTTACAGTGACTGGGTAATATTTTTCAGAAGCACCTCAATGATTTAACAACACAACTCTCACAGGACCAGAGAGAGAGCTGTAGGTTTGCTCTCTCAGAGTAAGTGTATAGCCAAATGGTTATGCCAGTCATCTGGGATGTAGGACAGCTGGATTCCAATCTCTCATATGGATCTGGTAAAGTAGGGATAACAGTGAAAACAGTTTTTTCACTTTCTAGTTGCTTCCCCTAAACCCAAGATTATTGGGCAAATAGGAACCACCTTCTCCAATCTATACTTCCCTTTAATGCCTCATTACCATCATCTTTGATGATGTCATTACCATCATCTTTGATGATGATCAGTCTTGATTAGATATATTTAACATAAGAATTAACTAGGATCTGTAGACAGGAAGGGCCAGTTTAAAAATCTTGTTACGGTTTAGGCATGAACCAAGACTTCAAGATTTTTGACGGCATCAGGATTAAGTCTTTATCTCCATGGAAGAATAAATGGCCCAGAAAGGCTTTGGCAATAGAGGATGTTAAACCACACAAAGGCACTCATAAGATGGAGCAAAAGTGCCTTTGTAGGGAGTTCTTGTGGATTGTTTTCATTGTCCCGACTTCAAATTCACACCCTAATTAATTTAGATATAACTTGCCCATTTAGACAAGCTATGATAGCAGCGGCTCTCAACATTTAGACTTGTGGCACCACTCCACAAAATTTTATGAATCGTTGTTATACTGTCTGAGCTTCCCTACTTTATCAGATAAACTTAATGCAGGTAGGAGCATCCCTTGCTGCCGCATCCACTTTCCTGTCTGGTCCCATATGGGTCTCCTGCATTTACATCAATGTCCTGCATTTACCAATGTCACTTGAACCCAGTGTAGAATTATCCCAGGAAAAATCAAGGGTGAAACTACACTAGTGTAAATGTCATGTGTCCACAGTTTGTTTTAGGTTAACTACATGTAGAAGGTACACAGGCTGTTGCTAAGTTATCTCACCACTTAGGAGCAAAGCACAGCAATATCAGCCTCCTGCATGCAGCTACCCTCAGAGGTCTGTTCCAGGTCCAAGTATAATTTATATCTCTGTACAGTTGCACCAATGTAAGTCTGCCATTTGTCCAGTCCTTGGATTACCATGTCATTAACATTCTTTTTCTTTCTTGTAATTTAGAGGACACAACATTTGGAACAGGGACTGTCTCATATTTATGCTACAGAAAAAGGAGGAGCCAATCTTGGTTAAGACCTGTAAGTAATACCAGAGAGAATACAGTGGTTCTCAACCTTTTTAGACTCAGCGCACTTAGCTTTTCTGAATTGAGCCCAATTGAGAACCACTGCGTACGGTTGCAGCTTCCTAACTATATCAGAGAAGCTTAATGCAGGCAGGAGCACACACTCCTGCTACAGCCATATCCTGGTCCTGTCCCACATGTGCTTCCAGGAAATAGAAGTGTAGGATAGTTCTACCTGGTGGTGGTGGCAGCTTGGAGATATATCCATAAAACAGTAGTTCTCAACCAAGTGTGTCTCCAGGCTGTTACCACCAACTCTTGATGGTATTGACACCACATAGAACTGATAAAATGTATGCAGGCATGAGCACCTGCTTCTAGCACAGCCACTTTCCCAGTCTGGCTCCATACCTGTCTTGTGGAAACAGAGGTGTGTGGGAATTTCACCTGGCCATGGCACCCTTGAAAAGGTCTTGCAGCACCCTGGTTGAGACCCAATGCTTTAGATGATTTTATCTTTAGTTCCTCCATTAGCTTTAGTTCAGATGCTTTAGTTTAGATTAGCTTTAGTTTAGATGCTGTAGTTCCTCCCTTAGCAGGAACTAAGGTACTTTAGATACTTACTGCCCAAGGCTGCTGCTTAACAGAGGTTTGGAGCATCTTGGTGACGTTTAAATATTACCCTCACCTAACTGGCAATTATGCACTTATGTGATGCAATGTCCTGTTTGGAACAGTAGACCAACTAGATACTCTAGAGCAGTGGTTTCCAACCTTTTTTTGCTGCGACCCACTGCTGGGAGCAGAGTTTGGCAGCGGCCCAGGGGCGGGGGAGCTCCTGGCACATAGCACAACTTGTCCTTTGTGTGCGGTGCAACCGGCATTGCCCCTGCGACCTTCAGTTGGGTCGTGACCCGAGGTTGGGAACTACTGCAAAAATCACTTCACTGAGGATTTTCCATTAGAAGTTTCTTCTCAATACCTTCAGTTAGTACTTAATGCATGCTGCCTTGAAAAAATGAGATAATTACTCCCATTATATATCTCTGCCTTCTCAAATGAAATCATGTATGTTCTCATTCACCATATAAGGCTTGGATTTTTAAAGGAGGTTAAGGGAGTTGCTTGCTCAGCTTTGATTGCAGTTCAGTGGAATTTGAGCTCTTGGCTTCCTTTGAAAGTCCCAGCTGCTCTTCACCTGAAGGATAGCTTTTGTGAGCAAGTTTTATGGCCTAATTATTTCCTCTGAGCAGTTTTAAATGGGCTGCCTTGCAGTTTCACTAACTTATATTTCTCCTGTTCTTATTTTAGTACAAATCTGTTACTGGAGCACCCCGGATTTACCTTCTCTGACTAGATTATTATTTGATCTGCTTCTACAATGATTTTTTTCCTCCTCTTCATCACTTTCTATTCAAACTAAACAGTCACCAGTATTCTCAGTCTCATTTTTGTTGAGAAACTGACCCATGTCTTTGATGAAGTGTCCATATCTCTGGACACTTTCTAGTTCAGCCCTGTTATTTTTTTGAGACAGCAGGCATTTTTAAAGGATGGAAAAACACGCATTGTTTCTCTTACTCACTATGCTTGTTTTTTTATGGATCCTGTTCTTAGGCAACTTAATCTGATCAACCAGTAGGCAGCTACCTCAGAGATGACGATTCCAGTAGGTAACAAAGCACAGCTACAGAAGCAAGCCACATTTACATGCAGTGGTGCAACACCCAGGTCTGCAGAGGTTAATCCAACCTGTTATTGTATCAAAACTTACACAGAAGATAAGGCTAAATGTCACAGAAATATTTGTCTGACCTACCGTATAAGTAATCTGTGCGATCAAGCACAGAAATCACATAGAGTTACTGGATAAAAAAAAAAAATCGATATAATTAATGTGTAATGAAAGAAAGCAAAAGGCTAAGATTAGATTGCTGAGGTACTTTGCTAAAGATTAAAGTGGAGTGCCTCTCTTTACAAACAGCTATTTGACTGTGGTCAATAAAGTTTCACTCTCCCTGTGAGTGGTCCAAATAAACCATGTCATGGTTTACTGTCCCTTTACTGGAAAACACCAGGATTTCACTGACCTGAAGTCAGGGATTTCAGGTCAGATTTGTAGATAACTAGGGCTTGAAGGCTGCAGCTAGACACCAAGGAGGTTTATCAAATGCCCCTAAAGGCTTTTCTATATTGCCCCTGGGCCAAACTTGGGCATGCCTACTGGTGCATATGCCAAATCTTGAAAACAAGGCAATGTGACTGCTTTAGAGTAGCACTCTAAAGCCAGTCTTGGGGGTCCTCATGTGGGCATCTATTCCGGTTGCTGCTGGCAGCACCCATTCTCCCCACACAGCTCTCATGTACCAATCTGGGAACTCATTCGTGAAGCCACTCTGGGCTCGCCAAAGTACTCCCAAGGCCACTCCCGAGCATGCTAGAGACTAAAATCTCCAAAAGTGGCTGTAGAGGGCCACCTCATAGAACAGCATTTCTGGGGTTGCTCAGGAGTGGGTGCATGGAGCTACTTGGCAGCTGGCACCATCAGTTGCCAGCTGAGAAGTGGTGCAGGTATATTTGCATGGGGGTTTATTGGCATATGTTGAGAGATGCTCTAAAGCAACTGCAGAACCCCATTTCCTGGATCTGGAATGAGCAAGAGGGGAATAGGCACACCATACTTCTCTAGTGTTGCTCCTTGTCTCAGCATGGAAGTGTGTAAACACAGCCTAAAAGCCTCTCTTTCAGTGTGCATTAGACTCATATAGGCAGCTGCAAAAGCACCTACCTCTGTCTTTATTCACTTAAACACTGTCACTGGGTCCCCAGGTGATCTGTCAAAGATTGGCTTTGGCCAGCCAGCATGAGTTTGTCACCTTTACAAAAACTTTTGTTTTTAACCTAACTGGTCTTAAAGTAACTACGAATCATATTAGTGCACCATGGAAATGTCAAATTGTTGTATTTGGAGAAACAGGATGATTGGGTTTACCTACTTTTTACCATTCCTTCTTTTCTACATCTCTCCCCTGTAGCAGCTCTTCTCTATACTAAACTGTCCCAGATTCCTGTTACATAGGAGATGATCTGTGTTCATGTTCTTGCTCCAGCTCAGGCAGAATGAAGATGTGAAAAAAGATCTCCTACCTCCAGGTGAGAATTTTAATTTCTGCATTAGTGGGTTTATTGTTGGGGGGAGGGAGGGGGAGAGGGGAAGGAAGGGTGAGATAGTCACCAAATTTCCAGAACCCACATTCCAGCTCTCTTTTGTGTGGGGCATAATTTATAATCTTGTTTTAATAACTCCCACTGAATCAGGTCCCACATCTGGTCTGAGAAACCTGTTAGTTTTGAGGGATGAGTAAGTGGTGTTGGAATGCAGATAGGTTTGCTTCTGCACAGAGGTGGAAACTAAGGTATATAGTTGACATTACCAAGAAACGTAGTTGTTTAAATTTCAGGGAATTTAGTATCCTACAGGGTTACGTAGGAATTGAGAGCAACCTCTTGAAGATCTCAGTTCGCTTGTTTTGTTTTGCTTTTTTAAGCTTTTGATCATGTTTGCCAGTTTGACCTTGTAACTTGAGTCCCTTTTTAGAAAGGCAACTTCTGATACCAAATTATGGGGCAAAGTTAACACACAAGATGGTAGGGAACAGATCCAGGTGGATCTGGACATGTCTGAAAAATGGGCAGAATGAAATAGGATGCAGTTCAACAAAGACAAGTGCAAAGTGGTGCACTTGGGCAAAAAGAACCACCACCAACACACTTACAGGCTGGGAGATGACCTTCTCAGTAGAATAGCAGTGGAAAGGGATCTTGGAGTCATAGCTGACTCCAAAATGAACATGAGTTGTCAATGTGATGAAGTGATCAACACGGCTAACTGCACTTTATCATGTATTAGCAGATGCATGACAAACAGGTCCAGGGAGGTGATGTTTCTCTTCTATGCAACATTGGTCAGACCACAGTTGGAGTACTGCATCCAGTTTTGGGCACCAAACTTCAAGAAAGATGCAAAGAATCTTGAGGGGTTCAGAGGAGGGCCGCTCGTATGGTCAGAGGCCTGCAGGCAAGGCCCTACAAGGAGAGACTAAGGGATCTAGATCTCTTCAGTCTTTGCAAGAGAAGGCAGAGAAGTGATCTTAGGCTGCCTATAAATTCATCAGGGGAGGGCAGCAGAGAATCAGGGATGCTCCGTTTACTAGGGCACCCCCTGAAGTAACTAGGAACAATGGCTACAAATTGATGGAGAGCAGATTTAGGTTGGACATTAGAAAGAACTTTTTCACAGTAATGGTTGCCAGTATCTGGAATGGGCTTCCAAGGGAGGTGGTGCTCTTCCCTACCTTGGGGGTCTTCAAGAGGAGACTGAATAAGCACCTAGCTGGGAACATCTGACCCCAACACTCTTTCCTGCCTTGGGCAGGGGGTCAGACTCAATGACCCACTGGGGTCCCTTCTGACCCTAATATCTATGAATCTAAGAATCCAGGGCAAACTTTTCAAGTTTCACAATGTTGATGACATTTCAAAATTAAGAATAAAGAATGAAAAAAAATCTTAGTAAAGTAGATGATTTATAATACTTATTGGGAATTTGTCCAAGTGTGTATCTGTTAGTCTTCCTAGCTGAATATAATGGTCTGCAGTTCAGCACCACTAAAATTAGAAGTAACATACTACATTATTGGTAGTTTGGCACATATATTTCTCTATTGGATATGAAATCGGTATTTACTTTTAGAATGAATAAATTAGTGGTATTTAAGGTTTATTTCGAACCTATGTATGTATGGATGGATGGATGGATGAGCATATATATATGTGAAAAAGGGGGCTTTCATCAAATGGATAAGTTATACTAAATATTGCAAACTTACCTTAGCGTAAGGTTGTTTTAAAATATGTTTTTAACCTGACTGCCCCTTTAAAGTGATCCTTCTATAATTGTGGTGTAGATTTGCAACAAATTCCCAGCAGGAGCGTTCCCTTTGTTGCACTCCTGAAGTAAAAGTGAGTTTTGCCATTCCCTTCATTGGAAACTGGCTTAAATGTCACATGCCCAAACTAAAGGCTATCCGTGACATTTGTTTTGAAGTAGCCCCCTTCTATATATTCTGTGTGTTGTTTTGCGCTTCTCCATCCACCCTACTGCTTAGTCACCATCAGCAGGTAGATTGTGTAACAAATGTACTGAAAAACAATACTTGGGTCAAGGTCACCGTTTAACTTCTAAAGAAAAATACTGTGATCAAGGGGTCCCTTCGAGGGAAGGTTGTTCTGAACTTAGAAAACATATCCTGTGTCACGTTCAACATGCAGCACAATAGCATGACGCAAGAACCTGCTAAAACTCTTGTAATTGAATTGAAAGGACCTATTTAAAGTACGATTCAAGGATATGTGAGGCCAACACTCTCTTTCTCAGAGGTATTAAGGGAAACAGCCCCCATCTCATTCTTACGGAGACTTCTGAAAATCTGATGCCAACATTTTAATCCTGGGCACCTAAAGTTAGGCTCTTGAATACATAAATAAGTATCCAAATTAAGAAAGAGGTCAGCTTGTGAAAGATTCTGGGCTCTGGCAACTCCCTTTGCCTTCAGTAGGATTTGTGGGTGCTTAGCCATTCTTATGGGGGAAAAAACTTTTCACATACCGGCATGTTATTATAAGGCAAATAACCAAAACCTGAACTTTTTAAAAAACAGTATGCAAAGCTGGGCACAGACCAAAATAGCAATTCACCTTTCCTGCCACTAGATGATAGCAATTAAAACACTGAACTGATGCACTCCTAGTTCTTCACACAAGACTACTTTTTATCTGCATGGTGAGGAGGAGAAAACTCTGTTGCTAAAGAGGCAGCTATTTAACTGAAATATAAATGAAATCCTGTAACTAAAAGAAATGTGGAGTTATTTTTCATTGTGGAATATGCTCAGATTTATGGATATTAAGTAACAAATTAGTCCTTTTGGAGAAGTTTACCTTTATTTTAACTGTTCATTGAAATCACAACAAGAAACCGAAAAATTCCTCTTCTTAGTATTTCGGACAGGGTCAGTTATTGAATATACATTTGCAGAGTGCATCAGGGCTTTGTTGCTAGGTGGTACTGCCAAATAAAATATAAACAACAATAATATTGCTATGGTGGGCTTTGGCCACTCAGCTTCTCCAAACTTTCCTGAAATTCAGTTTATGTTGATCAGACTTTTGAGTGCAAGATGAACAAGGAATGATAATTAAGTCTGACTGCTTCTGCCTTAATGCACTGGCGACAGAATTGCTACAATCTTACTTGTTTCCATTTATCTCTTAACAATCTTATTTCAAATAATTAGAATATTTAAGGGGGAAAAAAGGCCATAGGTAAATCAAGTATCTGATCTTACCCTGAGCAGTAAATGAAAATGGTTTTTCAAGATCTTGAAACTAGTATGTAAATAAAATAGTTCTTTACTCAAGAGGGGGAAGGACAACATGATTCAAATTTAGCTTTCAATTACACTTGTGCATTCTGCTTTCCCCACTAAGGAAATTCCAGTAAACTTCAATTAGTCTCTATATGTTTCTGAAATTTGTTCGGGGAGGACAAGTGAGTCTGGGAGTGGAGACAGGGAATATGGGAAGGTACCCCTGGAAGCCAAGGTGGGAAGAGAGAAAGATAGTAGATGTGCAGTTTAGGCTGGGGAAGGAGAGACTGGGACTAGCTGGACAAGCTGGGTAAGCCTCATTGGTGAGCTTGGAAGTGCAAAACCAGAGTTTCCAGGAAAAGAAGTATGAATCTAAGATAAGATGCCTGAGGAATGGAAAAGTGTGATTAGCAAGGTATAATAGAAGCGGGACAAGAGATAGGACCAAGTCCTGTAGACAAATAATTATGACTATTAAAAGACTATATCATAATGCATATGCATAAGAAGTCGTAACAAAGCTGCACAGGCCTTGCCAATATGCACGCTGCTTAAGAAAAGGAGGTTTCCAACAACATAGCAGCTCTGTGACCCTAATTCCCAAATTACAGTGCCTTGCTGCTCACACCAAAGGAAATGATAGGACATCTGTTACCATGCCTATTGAGCCTGTGAGCCTGGAGTAGCTCTGATTCTCCATCAGGCCACATGCTCCTCACTGCAAAAGGAATCTTAAGTGGCCAGATAAACAGCTAGAGCAACATGTACAAATACACATACACACACCGGAAAGTTAATCAAATGAATATGCCTTGAATCATGATTGGAAGGTCATCATATTTTAGCTCTGTCAGACTGCCTGCAGGAGTGTATTTGAAGGGTCAGGGTGTTCCTTGGAGAGGAATTTGGTGTGGGCACTGCAGAGTTTTACCTCTGGGATGGACAGCAAAAGCATCCTAATTAGTCCCTGAAGACATGGGTAGGATATCAGATCACATTTCCATAGGTACAAGGGGGCTACAAGTTTTCTGGTTAGTGAATCTAACATGGTCCTGTAGTTAAAGGCTTTTGCCTATGACTCAGGGCATATATGCAAAGCACTGGCAGCCTGCCTCAGCTGAGATTGCCTTGGACACACATCGCCTATTAGGCCTGTGCAAAGTGGCTAGTATTTGCTTCAGATTCAGATTTGGCCGATTCAGGGGACAGTGATCTGAGTTGGTGATTTGAGTCATTGTCCCGAATCCATTCGGTCGAATCTGATTCGGAGATTTGGCTGCTGCCGAATCTCTGAATCACACAGGCCCATCCCCTGCTCACCCCCCCAGCCCTGGCAATGGCTGCCTCACCTGCTTCAGCTCCTGGCACTTTGAAAAAAAAAAGCCCCAACTCACCAGATGCTGCCAGGTGGGGGGGTGGGCAATCCCCACTGCTCCCCACATGGGGGGGGGGGCTCTTCCATGAGCCCCACAAAGCCCCAAGACCACTGTAGGAGCTAGTGAGTTGGGGGGGGGCTTTTTTTTTTTCTTAAAGGGCTGGTGCAGTCATAGAGGGGCTGGAGAAGCAGGGTGGGGGTCAGGGAGCTTGTGCAGAGCCCCCCCCATATATCATGCAGCAGTGGGGGGCAGCAGAGATTACCCCCCACACTGAGCAGCACCTGGTGAGTGGGGGCTTTTTTTTAAAGCACTGGGAGGGTGGGGTGGGTGACACAGCCATGGTGGGGAGGACTGGGGGGGAGGCAGGGATGGGGCCTGGCAGGGGTCCCTCCATGGTCTCCTCCTCCCTCTCCAGCCCCCCCACTTATCAGCTCCAAGTCCAGGTCCAGCTCCCTGCTGCAGCAGGCGGGGACTGCCCAGATCATTGAAGCTCTCTGAATCTTTTCTAAATCAATTCAGACCTTTTTATTGGTCCCCTTATTTGATTTCGATTTGGAGATTCAGTCACCAAATTGGGCCAAATCTCCTCTGAATCGAATCAGCACCTGAAGCTTTGCACAGCCTACTGCCTATATGCTTCAAACACAGAAACATGCTTGTGAAAGTGTTCCAGGGTGCTCCCTAGTGGCTGCCCTCAAGCTGCCGAAGAGCACTTTGGAGCATCTGCAGGAGCATATTTCTGGCTTTTGGAACGTGTGCACAGCGTAGAAACACAGCTTCCACAGTACAGACATACCTGTACAAGACTTGGGGGTTAAATCCTACCTCTATTACAGACTTTGCATGCATGAGCCTCTGGTTTTTCATTTTACATCTGATAACACTGCCCACCTTCCCCTATCTTGTGTGTTTTTAATATCATTCCTTTGAGTTAGGAGCTCTTACATTATGGCTAGTTATAGACATTGCATATAAACTAGTACATGGGATTGGAAACAAGTCTGAAGATGTAACAGAACAGAAGTTCAACACATATTGATCAGTTTTAAAATGATGAAACCTGGTCTAAAATAGACCTCAACAAATGTAGTATTAGAATTAATCGGTTTAGGTTGGAGCAGTATATCAAACTGCTGTCCCAGATCCTTCAGCAAATCACTTTAGTTCACTGTCTTCTGGCATTCCTGGCACCCCTTACAGAGTGATTTGCCAGCCTTGGCTTGTGCTTATCTGCTCAAGAAGAGCCCTGAGCTGGCCTTGCCCCACCCAGGCCCTGGGCTGTCACAGATGGGAGCCAGAAAAACCTGTCTCCTGCTGGCGTGGAGTGGAGTGGAACTTCCCTACTGCACGGACCCAGCCCTGAGTCAGCCACCCGGGGAAGACTTGTGTGGCAGGAGGCTCTGCCCCCTCCTCTCCCCCCCGCCACAGTTTCCAGCATGACGGACAGCTATATGTCCCCAGATCGCAAGCTAGGGGACCCATGCAGTGGGGGGCTCCATTCTTCCCCCCGCCTCAGCCACTATAGATAGCCAAAAGCTGGCAAGTGGTACAGCTGGAGAGAGGGGCCTCACTGGCTAATCAGAGGTAGTGGGCTGCTTGGCTGGGCTCAGAGCTTTCTGTCAGCCTGCTGGGAGTTGTGTGAAAGCACTCCTAGTTTGCTAGCCTCTGCAGGGATGTCCAGATAAGCATAGACATGCTTCCAGGTATTCCCTGCACTGCTACTTTGCAGTGTGGGGGGCTTTCTTGACCCCAGGATCTCCTGGGGTCAAAAAAAAACCATGCAAAAAAAAGTAGGGCATTGCACATGGCAATAGCATATGCTGCCCCAAACTGCAGCCTAGCTGGTGGAGGTACACTCCAGCTGCCGCCCAAGCTCCCTGCTGCAGGAACACCATGGCTGCAGCTTCTGGAGGGCCCCAGTACACCTAGTAAGGCTGCTGAGACCAGCACAATTTTTGGCCCTACCCTCCACTACCTCACCCAGGATAACCTGCTATGTCCATGTGGAATGGGCATTCCCCAGCAAAAGGGGAATGCCAAACACTGCTGTTTGTCCCCAGAGAAGTGCATGAAGGTCATGGGGATGCATCCAGCCAGTGCAGGCCACCTCCATGCTCCCTGCAGGCAGATGAGTTCTATTTGCTCCCAAAATTATCCAGGGCATTTAGAAAAAGCTGTGAACGTGCAAATCCACCTCAGGCTTTTTGAACCTCTATACCTAGCCTATGTGTCTGCCCATCAGGTAGCATAGTACGGCTACCATTTCAAATGGAGCCATTAGCCACTACCTTAATGTCTAATACTAAAGTATTTTAGATATGATAGCAAAGTGAGATTCCATCTTATGTATTAGTTATGGACTCATTATTAACAGGAAGCTGCTGAGATTGAAGCAGGCATTTTTAATAACTCTGCCTCCAAAGAATTTCTTTCCCTTGAATACAGTAGTTTAGTTCCAGAGAGAGTGAGAGAGGGAAAACATGGGCACGCTCGTAACTGCTTGGTGCAAATGGCAGCACAGTTAGATGCATTCATTCCACGGGGGTTGTGCAGTCACAAAATATCAAAGGGTAGAGTATGTTCATTTAGAGTCAGCTATTCAAAACAAGCTGTAATTAATTAGTAATCTCCAGGGGCTGTCCTCCCTTTTTTGTGCCTCGTGTTATTTCCTCATATCCCAAGAACAGCAAAAACATTCCAGATTGCATCAGCTATGATTACTCTATAGATGAAGAGATTCTTCTTTGACTAACAAGGATTATACTAGAAGCAGCCTAATAGACTATGCATGCTTTTTATGTTAGACTGACAGTTCTAGAAGGATTGAAGAAGTGACACTGACACAGTAAGGGGGGCGGGGGGGGCAGGAGGGAGCAATATGTCAGACTAGATGGCAGTATCTCCATTTATGAAAGATGTTTTGGTATTTGAAAATACCAAGCACACTGTTTCAATGCCATTCTTCCCTCCCCCCTCACACAATTACAATAGGCATGGCAACCATATGTATTTTAATACAACCATTTTTTTTCCAGTTGTACAGCATGTGACACTATTCACGCCACAGTGTATGAGATCAAACTTCTTCAATTGTCAGGTTATGTTTAGTTGCTTCTTCAATGTTTTTAAGTTGACGTAACTCCCAGGCGTTGCGTATTTCTTTCTGTTTTAAAGAGAAAATTGTTGTTATAAAAAGAGAATTCATTCTGAGGCTATCCACCACACACACAGCGTGGGATCATGCACAACAGAATTTATAAAAAAAGTCACAATTAACAAGCCAAACATGCTCAGCTTTTACTCAATGGTATGACTACACTAATGACACCAGAGTTACTAGCAGAGGAGTAACTGGACACACAGGCTAAGTACAGACAGTCCAAAAGCCCGAGGCTGAATCAGTTCAATCTTCACAAGTTAATCTAAAGTGCATAGACTGAACTGATAAGCAAGTGAACAGACATTCACTTTTGATTCTGAAAATGCATCCACAGGTTTGCAGAGGCCCAGGCCAGAAGTCGGGAGGCACTAGAGAACACCCCCATGCTCAGCTGGAGAAGACAGCTTGGGCCAAAACTAGCCTGCTCACTCCAAGAAGTGGGGCTGGTAGGGAAGGTGCAAAGCAATTTGGTATGCTGTAAATTAACTTCAATATGGAGGGAGATCTGGGAAAGAAATTCAACACACTGATTTAACCTGAATCAGTTAAGTCTGATACTACATCCATCCAGATTTATTTTAAATCTGTTGTGACCATTTTGAAAGGGGTTTGTATGCACTGAACTTGTGTGTTATAGATTTGAATTGTTTTAAATCACTTATACCAGTTTGAGAGTAATTTCTGTCCTTAGCCTGAAGCACCTTAGGCAGCAGCAGTGCATAAGCAGTGAGAATGGTCACACTGCTGGTAGCATGCTGACTTGGCTGCCATTTCTGAACCCCCGACACCCATGGTTGATGTGAAAAGATAGATGAAATCCCAGACATGGGGGACGTAATATAGAGAATGCCTGTCGTAGCTTCAGAAAAGTTCTCAGCCTTTTATTTGGCTACCATTTTGGCTTTTTATTAATACCTCTTGCAGCAATGAAAAGGTTATTTGTTAACTCAACTAATGCTTTTTTCCACCTCCAACTTCTACATTCTACGTCAGGGGGTCAGACTTGATGATCTGATCAGGTCCCTTCCAACCCTAGAAACTATGAAACTATGAATTTTACTCCCCATTAAAGAAGCTCTTTATTTTACTCCCCTTTAAGCAATTTCTTAATGAGCTTCGTTAATATGTGCCCTGTATCATGTGTTCATAACAACTAATGGGGATTTTTTTTAATTAAAGAGGTAAGTGCTTTTAACAGGAGAACATGGGTTCTGTTTAATGTGCTTCCCCCCCAACCCCGTAAAGCCAATCATTAATTTCATCCAGCACATAATTATTGGCCTATAGGTTATTCTGAGATGAGAAAAGGAATTGCATATTTTTTGCTGCAACTTACGTTATTAATCAAGGGACATCACATGTTTGTCTGTAGTTCTCTCTCAAAGCAGGTATGATGCTTAAGTATCATATAAGACAGTTACACCTCACGGAAGCAGACAGTACCACCTGACTATAAAGTACCACCTTACCATACCAGAGACAAGTGCCACGTATAACGGGAAGTAGCCATCACATTAAAAATCAAATGTATGAATCTGAGGCCCTTGGCAGTTCTGGGTGTGATGGAATCAATCCCTGATCCCAACAATTGTGCCTCCTGCCATGTTACATATGCATGACAGGAGGCACAATTGTGGGATCGGGTATCGGGTCCCACTGGCACCATATTGCTGGAACAATATCATGATTCTGGGTTTCCTTCTGCACCACCAAGTAGCAAAACAGTCAGCTATTGGCATTTTCACCCTTGGAAGCCCTTGACTCTGATGCAGTCCTGAGACTGGGAACCCCAGTTGGCTGACTGCCACTCCCAGCATTGGAGGCACATGGAAACCCTTGATTCCGATGCACCCCTGGGCTAGCAGCAGTCACCTGCTTGGCCTGACCATGTAACTTGGACCATCTATTTGAGGTACGATGGGAAACGGTCATAGTGTTATATATTTTGAACAATGAGTTGTGGCTTATTCCCTGTTTTATCATGCCATTAATAGCATGAATGTGTGTTTGGGTTACTAAAGACATGGCTAATTGGTTAATCATGTTTTAAGTGTAATATATGCCAGGGGCCTGTAAGTTGCTGTTTGCTTGGGTTTGTATAGTTCATGGTCATTTTTTGTGAATGGAGGTAGCAGGAAAATCTGCAGCAAAATCTTGGATAATTTAAAGCACCTTATGAATAGAGTTAAGAATTTCCTGAACTGCTAGGAACCTTTGGAAATCCATTTCCAAAGATCATATAAATGTAGAAGAAAAATTAAAAAGATACTATTACCACAAGTTCTCTTTCAAATTTCTTTTTTCTTCTTCTTCTTCGTGTTGGATCTTTTATTCCTGGTATTCCAGTAACCAGCTCTGTATGTGAACGTTTTGAAGTTACCCTCACTTTCTTTTTGGGCGGTTCAGCAGGGACTTCAGCTTCTTCCTTTACGGAAGTGGGAAGGATCGCCTCATAACTTGGCCCTTCATTTGATTCTTCTGAAGCCAATACTGTTGAAAGCCTTCTTCTAGGAAATATAATCCGAGAGCTGTGGCTCATCTCTTCCTTTGATTCCTCTGAGTCCAATACTGTGGAGAGCCTTCTTGGAAATATAACTTGAGAGATGCGTGTTTCAAGGTGCATTCGCTGTTCTTGGAATGGTTTTGCCATTGGAGACCCATAGATTTTCTTGCTTGTGTCCTGTTCTTTGAAAGATTCATTTGTTAGATCCAGAGATAACATACTTTGGGAGAACACCGAGTCCACTGGAGTACTATGTTTCACTGCTGTTTTGTTCATAGATCTTCTGACATTTAAAAAAGAATCTTCTTCCTCGGACATTTTCAAATTATGTTGTATGTCTTTAATCCAAAAGAAGAAATAGTTAGTCTTTCAAAAACAAATTCAGGCTTTTACTATATGCACAATTCTGATGGTACACTATTTAAGCAATGAGAAACCCCATTTCTCATGCTTATTCTCAGCCAGTGCAGTTTAAGATTCCAAAGCATTTTAAAAATTAAGTGTCAATAGTTTATGGTTGTACTTTGACAACTTTTATGTTATGAAAGGTTTCTCTTCCATGTAAATTAATTGTATAGGAGGTAACTGAAAAAAATGCAAGCAAAAGGATTAAGCATGAGAAGATGGCATACTTTATAAAGAAAGATATCAGTAGGCACTTTTCTGCCTTCACTCACACACACGCTCTACATGTGCGAGTTCCAGATAAATAAATAAATAAATAAATAAAATTCTTGGTGTAAGTTATCTTCATGATATCTGCAGTTTTCTTTGAAAGTATGGAGGCTAGCATAGTCTTATTCCTCTGAATTGACTATGGAAACTTATAAATCTTTTTGGGTCACAGTATTTGACAGTTCATAATTGCTGTATTTCAAAATCATTAGCATAGTGTAACCCAATTATAAAGCCTCCTTATGCAAGAGTCAAAGCGCACAAAAATTAGTAATATGAGAAATTTCCACTCCAGTCTATTGTAGGTGAGATCCTGAAGTTGCCAGATTTTTGGCAACCAAGCTCCCATCAATTTTAGCGCAACAAAACTGGACTACAGGCATAGCCAAACTATAGAAAAGTTTATCAAGAGATGGTATCAAGCTTTAAATAAATCTTACACTTATCTGACAGAATCTGACTTGAAAATACTGCAGAAGCACCAGAAGAAGAAGTACAAGGAAAGCAGTTATTTTCCTTACTTCTGCTGTTGGACTCTGATTGTACAAAAGGAGTTTGCTGTTGCCAAAACCATTTTCAAATTCAGGGCTTTAATAGGGCACAAAGTCTAGAAGACAACAAGAGGAACTTTGATTTCTTAAGAGAAGAAAAAAAACTGTTTAAATTTTAGGAAGAACTGCATCTTAAAGTTGAATGTCAGCAGGGTATAAACATCATTCTTCAGTGGTCTTATAAACATTTAGTAGTGCTCAATTTAGCAGCTTTTATTGTATTAAATACTGAACAGAAAAGGCATGAAGCAAATGTATGAACCACAAACAGAGTAGAGTTAACTACCTTAAATACCATAATCAGCCCTTCCACTGAGGTCATGGGATCTAATTCCCCACAGTTTCCAAGAGGTTGTTTGCACCTGTGCAAAAAATTATACCTGAGGTAAGCAGTTTTTAACCCATTTTGCATCTTTAGAAGACTCCAAATGAGAGAGAGGCAGGATCATCAACACTTTAAGGCACTTCAGTTATTCTAATATCTTATCTAATCAGTTTATATTTGAAATATACTTTGTGCATTGCACTACCCCAGAATCCAGTTTAGTCACTGTTTTTTTCCTCCATTTTGGACTGTAACTATGGTCAGAGATTTCCCCTGCTGCCATCTTTTAAGTAGATCCTAACCTTTTAAGATGTAGATTTCTAAAAAATATTCTTTTCATAGAAACTCACCATTACTGAACACACATTCTTTTAAGCTACAGGCACAGATGTTCTTAGCAGAAAACACAGTCACAATCATAAGTTAACACTTAACTTTGTAATAGGGAATTAGTTCTGCTTCTACAGTTAGATTTCTGGTTCTTTCCAGTGAAAGTGTTTGCATGTGGAATTTTTTTGCTATTGTAAGGGTTTAAAAAAAATCCAGGTTACTTTGTTTAGTAGGGTACTCCAAAACCGTACTGGAATAAGCCAAACCATACTGGAATTAGACTCTACTGAGAATGGTTTTGTAATTCTTTATGGCTTCTTGTGAAACAATCTTACCAGACCTCCTGGAGCTACCTGGTATTAACAGACTTCTTTATCACTACTTCCCTGATTCCCAGTTAGCTTGGCTTTCAGTGCCACCAAAGCTCTTATAACCCAGGTAATTTCCCAGGATTCTCTTTTGTAATGAGGTGAAGTAATTCATCCTCTAGTTCCTCCTAAACATATGTTTTACCATCCTTATAAAAGCTTTGATGTGGACTCAATTGCAAATTAAATAAAACAGGAAAACTAAAGTGATGCTCATCACAGGGAATGTAAGTTTGGCTCTGTGCAGTTTGTAGGTTAGTCTAGCTACATTTGTTGGGATAACCACCACTTTTGTCTCTCTGGCCTTTTGCACATCCATTCAAAAAAGCCCTGTATGGTACATAAGCTTCATGCTATGCTGAGGATCTAGCCCCAAGAATTTTACTGCTTTGCAAAAAAACAGAATTTTGTTCTCATGCTTGCCTTGATTTTTTTCTTAGCCTTTTGTTCTACCTCGCCCTTATAATAGGGATGCGGGTGGGGTAAAAAAGAAACAGCTGGCAGGCACTTTGCCATGAAAGTATCTTTAATTAATGCAGCTGGTCATAATATTACCCTGTTTACAATGAAAATGGCATGGTTGCTTGTGGAAACCCCTTGAAACAACTGCTCAAAAATATCAGTGTGGAGGTGAGAAAGGCACGAAGCTGTAATGATATCTTTTTTTTCATGTTGCACCCAAGTTCCTTTTCAAACTGAGTTCAAAACTGTATCACACAACACTGCTGAATTGCCTCACCGGTGAGGGTGGTAAGCAACTGATGTACAATACACTGCACAAGTGGGTGGGGGAAGAAGGGAAAGACATTTACAGAGACATTGCAGTACGGTCCTCCTTTAAAAAATTGTCATGTAATCTTCATGAATGACCCAGCAGGGCCTTATCCAAATAATCCATGCATAATAATAAAGGTGCATAGAACATATTTTCTCCATCACAGAAAAATGAAGAGCTGAGATGACTTTGCTGGGACTTGAACTTGCTGTTCTAAGGGAGTTGATGTATTTCAAACCTGATCTTAGGCTATTAAATTACCCACTCTAGCTGTATTAATAATTACACTTTAAATAGGGCACTAGAAACTACCAACTCAATATTTAGGACTAACAATCCATCAGTAAATGGGGCAAGATGCTTGGTTTAAGTTATATGCCCCAAAGGAACTGAAAGAGAGCTTGAGAAATTGAGGCACTTTACAATCACATGGATTGCACAAGTAAACATCCTGAAAATAAATAGTCTGTCTAGGATAAGCTATTTATTTCATATACTCCCAGTGGAGGTCCCTACAAGAACATTCAGAGAACTAAACAAAAACTATTTTGAGATGTTTGTGGCTGGGCAAAAGTCCCAGAGTAAAATCCTCAGTCTGTTATACACAGAGGAGGGTAGACCAGCCCTTGCCTCATTTTGAATATTAGTAGCTAGCCTTTCAAACTAGGAGTACTGTGGCTTGATAAAAGAATCAACTAGGTCAGTGGTACTGTACTTGCAGAGCTGCTTCCTTATATAGCGCAGAGCAGAAAGCAATGTCCTGACATAGTGCTGCAATGTTTGCATTGCTTTGCTCTGGCAACAGGACACAAATTCATAGCCTATTTCAGCCAGGCAAGGATGCAGACATCATTGCACAATGCTAATCAGTTGAGGCTGTGCTATTGCTCAGATCTGAGCAATTTTGAGTTTGCTCCATTCCTTCATCTGTCTTTAACTGCCTATTAAAACTTCTTATTCCTTTTAAGGCCTTGTGTCTAAAAGCAATGACTTTGCTCCCCTCCATATCATCCTGCTGTGTTGTTGCTGCTGCCTGGGCATCTGTCATGTACTTCCCCATCCCTCCAACCATAGTTCTCTGCATTTTTCTACATTGCCTCCCAGAGAACGACCTCATAGAGTGACCCCAAAGAATAGGAGAGGCAAGGAATTCTTAGAGTATTATCTTCTATTGGAACAACTGTGTAGTTGGGATAGAGTTAGAAAAGCTTTAGGAAACAAGATATTGTTCCTCAGGTCCTGCATTTGAAGGCTTGTCTGACTATCCCAACAACATAGGTGGTCCAATAAAAGATATCACCCTGAGAAAACCTTGGCTCTTGCATACTTTCTGGACCATGATGGCTCCAACATCACTTGTCCATCCCATAGAATGTCTCATTTATCCCCTCTCTGGATTCCAGTTCCTTCTCTAGGGCCCATCTCTTTTGCAATGCCTCCCAAGAACTGAATGAAGAATTGTCATTTCCCACAATATTTCCAGTTCACTTCTGTGCTATTTTGCAAGCAAATCTTACTGTTAATCTCCACTGTTTTTTTCTAGAGCAATTTGGCCGTGTGTGATGGAGACACTGAGATCCTTTAAGAAAAGAAATGCTGAAAGGGATGGTTTGGTAAACATCGATTAAGTGGACATGGCTGCTTCTGTATAAGGGAGAGTAGAGTGTGCATCTTCCTTTCCCCTTTCTGAGCTGGTTTCCCCACTGTAGTTGCTCCCAGTCTCTCCTTTTTCTTTCCAATGATAATGGAAAAGACAAGTTACAATAAAGGTGGAATTGCAGAAGAAAGCATTTCCATTTCTCAACCTACTATTCCATGGCCTCTCCCCTTTGTTTCTTATCCTGCATATGTAGACCAATGTATGTTCTTTTAAATTTCCATTATACTTTATTCCTCAACTCTTCTCAAAGGTACTTTCTCACACCCATTGACATGAAATCTTAAATCTCTTGCTCCTTTCTTTTTCTTCTTTCTGTTCCTTTGTTAGCTATTTTTATCCTCTTTTTTACCTTTTCTTTTCTCTTTATTTTTCTTCTTTCCTCATTTCTCCCCGCCCCCCCATAGAGTCCCTGTTGCACTGGTCTTTTCTATGTCTTTATCTAAATGCCCACCCTGAAAGAGTAGGTTCATCTTTGACCTGCAGATCCCTGCCCCAACCTGGACTCCACTTCATACAAGTGATAATGTCTCATCACTCAGGGAAGTGATGGGCAGGATCCCTTGGGAGGCCAGTCTGAGGGGAAAGGAGTCTAGGAGAGCTGGTTGTATTTTAAAGAAACCGTACTGAAGGCACAGGAATGAACAATCCCAGTGCACAGGGAAACTAACAAATATGGCAAAAGATCAGTTTGGTTTAGTAGGGAATTCTTCAGTGAGCTAAAACACAAAAAGAAGTGGAAACTTGGACAAACAACTAGGAATGAGTATAAGAGTATTGCTTTGGCATACAGGAATGAAATCAGGAAGGCCAAAGTGCAATTGGAGTTGCAGCGAGCAAGGGATGTGAAGGGTAACAAGAAGGGTTTCTATAAATATGTCAGCAAGAAGATGATCAGGGAAAGTGTGGGTGCTTTACTAAATGGGGGAGGTAACCTAGTGACAAACGATGCAGAAAATACTGAAGTACTCAATGCCTTTTTCATGTCAGTCTTCACAGGCAAGGTCAGCTCCCAGACTGCTGCACCTAGCAGCACAGCTTGAGGAGGAGGTGAGCAGCCAATAGTGGCAAAAGATCAGGTTAGGAAGTATTTAGAAAAGCTGGATGTGTGCAAGTCCATGGGGCTGGATGTGATATACCTGAGGGTGCTAAGGGAGTCGGCTGATGTGATTGCAGAACCACTGGCTATCATCTTAAAAATCTCATGGCAATCAGGAGAGGTCCTGAATGATTGGAAAAGGGAAAATAGTTAAGAAAGGGAAGAAGGAGGATGAAGAGAACTACAGACCGGTCAGCCTCATGTCAGTCCCTGGAAAAATCATGGAGCAGATCCTCAAGGAATCCATTCCAACCACTTGGAGGACAAGAAGGTGCTTAGGAAGAGTCAGCATGGATTCACCAAGGACAAGCATGACTTGGACCAACTTGATTGCTTTCTATGATGAGATGTTTGGCTCTGTGGATTCAGGAAGACCAGTGGACATGATATATTCTGATTTTAGCAAGGCCTTTGATATGGTCTGCCACAACATTCTCTCAAGCAAACTAAGGAAGTAGAGTTTGGATAAATGGACTGTAAAGATGATAGAAAACTGGCTGGATCATCAGACTCAGAGGGTGGTAGTCAATGGCTCGATGTCTAGTTGGCAGTTGGTGTCAAGTGGAGTGCCCCAGGGGTCAGTCCAGGGATCAGTTTTGTTCAATTTCTTCATCAACGACCTGGAAGATGGAATACAGTGCACCCTCAGCAAGTTTGCAGAGGACACAAAGCTACAGGGAATAGTAGGTACATCGGAGGGCAGGGCTAGGATTCAGAGAGACCAAAACAAATTGGATGATTGGACCAAAAGAAATCTCATGGGATTCAATAAGGACAAGTGCAAAGTTCTGCACTTAGGATGGAACAATCCCAAGCACCAGTACAGTCTGGGGGCTGACTGGATGAGCATCAGCTCTACAGAAAAGGACATGGGGTTTACAGTGAACAATAAGATGAATAGGAGCCAACAGGGTGCCCTTGTTATGAAGAAGGCCAGTGGCATAGTGGGCTGCATTTGTAGCAGCACTGTCAGCAGATTGAATGAAGGTGATTATTTCCTTTTATTCGGTACTGGTGAGGCCACAGCTGGAGTACTATGTCCAGTTTTGGGACCCCCACTACAGAAAGGCTGTGGACAAATTGGAGAGAATCCAGTGGAGGGCAATGGAAATGGTGACAGATAACAGAACGAGGAGAAATGGTCTCAAGTTGCAGCAAGGGAAGTTTAGGTTCCATATTAGGAACAACTTTCTCACTAGGAGGATAGTAAAGCACTGGAGCAGGTTACCCAGAAAGGTGGTGGAATCTCCATTTTTGGGGCTTTTTAAGACCAGGCTAGATGAAGTCTTGTCTGGGATGATATAGCCTGTTTGTGCAGAAGATTGTACTAGATGACTGCCTAAGGTCCCTGCCAATTCTAACTTTCTAAGATTTCTATGATTCTAACTACTAAGTCTTTAATACTGGTACAAAAAAGAAGAAAAAAAGATGTTTGTTTTATTTCTCTTCAAATTTCAAACCTTTCATTTTAGTTCAAATGCATGTGTTAACTCTGTTATGGGAGTTTGTGATAACTGAATTGCCTCACCAGGAGAGAGCAAAATTGGAATAATTTGGCAGCATACCAAGAAATGATCTGTGTTGTTACAGTGAAGACTTTCTCTGAATCTGTCCATCTATCTGTATCTTGAGCTCCCACTCCTTGTTGCAGTCTCCATTTCTACTTGTTAGTGCTTCACTTCCCCATTGGGACTGCTGATAAAGCTGCCAACAAGTGCATTTCTCTTTTAGTGGAGGGTAATTTCCAGGAGGGAGAGGCCAAAGCCAAAACACCAGTTGCTCTAATGGGGGAGGTAGTGCTGAGATAGACCACAGGTTTCATTCTAGACTTTATTTTGTGATGTGAAATTCAAATTTCTCTAATCTCCTAATAGAAATTATGGGTTCAGTGCAGAAATGACTGGGTGAGATATGTTAGTTTGAATTCTATAGACATCTGGCCTTTAGCCTAATCAAACTATAGTCTTCCGTGTTGCTCATGCTACCATTCCACTAGGCTTTAGAAGAAAAATGAAATAAGAAAAAGGAATAAGGAATTAAAATTACAGGTTAAAGTCAGAATGATTTATAGATTTACAAATCTATTTAATCTCTACCGAGAAAGTTTCTATGCTTTTAATAAAAAGGGATATGCCAGCTGAAGGACAATCTCCCTCCATTGTTAAAAATTATTAGCAATATCACTATGAAATTTTTACCATGACTAAAGTTTTCTAAAGAACATTTTAAAATGTGTAAGTGACTGAGGAGACAAAGTCTTTTTTTCCAGTTAGTTAAAACATATAAGTCAAATTCAAGGTGCTGGTTTTGGCACAAGGCTCTAAATGGTCTGGACCCTGCATACCTAAAGGGACTGGCTTTCCCCTTATGCCCCTGTCATCCCTAAGGTCCTCTTGCAAGTACCATCAATGCACCAAATCAACTTTTCAAAAGCATGTAGACATCATTCTCAGAGGGCTCTCCTCAGGTCTAGAATTATTCACCTGTTGAGGCCCTCCAGCGCCTGAGCTTGAATGGCTTCTGGAGAGTTGCGAGACCTTCTTCTATGGGCAGGTGTTTAGCAGGCAAGACTAGGCTGCAATATTGCTTGGTCTATTTTGAATTTTTACTTGGTTCTTAAGTTTTATTCTCTTGATGGTTCTCCTGTTTTATAAATGAGTCTGTTCTCTTGGAAAAGGCATCCTATAAATTAAATACATTAAAAATAAACAACCACATAGAATTTAGATGTCTTACTTTGGGGTGCATTCTCCTCTCCATGATGGATTCACAATCTTCAAAGCTCTAGTAAAGTAAAAAGGCCTTTATTCCAACTATATCTGGAAGGAGGTTTTGCCTAATAGCTCAATTGAACGTGCTCAGGATGTGAAAGACTCAGGTTGTTCAATCTCTGCTCTACCTTAGGGAATTTGAACTCCCAGAAGAATGTTGTAACTACAAAGCAATGGAGTAATCATGTGTGTGACTTTCATTCTCTCCTTTGCTGCCTTTTTAACCTGAATGGTAGGAGATGGTGATGAAGAAGGAGAGACTACAGGCCTTATACTTAATATAAAAGAGTGAATATAATGTCTAGAGATGAGGACATTAAACCCAGCTGTCCCACTTCCTGCCTAAATGCTTCAGCTACTGAACAGATAAATCATATATGGAGCTATACTGCCTCTTTTTCCTGCCTGTGTATGTTTTGTGTAGAGCCCAGACTATTACAAATGCCCTGAGATTGCCTGTAGCAAGTTCTTTTCTTCAGAAGGAGAAACATCTAGTTTTTATATACAGAGGGCACATCTACACATTCAATTAAATCACAGCAAAAAACTCTGGTACATATCGTACCAGAGCTTATTGCTCCTAGGTGTACTATTTGAACGTGCGTGCAGGACCACAGCACATTGAGCTGGGTAAGAGCAGCCCCAGCTGGGAGTCAGCCAGCCAGCCTGGGGTTGCTTCACCCAGGCTCCCTGTGCTGCAGAGGGGATGGCTGGGGCACAAAGGTGCCCCCCTCCAGTGGGGGACTAGCCAGCAGGCAGCTCCCAAACTGAAGCACCCTCATGTCCCAGCCCCCATACTGGAGCACCCTCATGCCCCAGCCAGACCAGTCAGCTTCTACATGTACGTTGCTGTGCACAAAAAAACTCTGCAGCAAGATATATTACTTGTATTTACAAGTACTGACCTGTTGCGGAGTTTCTTGGTTTCCTGTGGCCTACTAGGGCCGCAACTGTAACCACCAAGATGTTTATTGTGGAGCTAATTAGGCAAGTCTGCAGTAAATATCTTGTGTAGACACACCCAGATGGGACTTAGGTATAAGACTGGCACTGAGCGTCTCATCAACTGTCAAGACTGTCACTTCCAGGCAAGCATCTTGCCTCCTACAGCCCTACAGGAACTGAGTTGTTTAAATACTTTATGTGCCTGTGGGGTTAGGCAGAATCTGAGCAGGGGTTTGAACTAAATTAGTAGTTCCCTTGTTTAAGTCCCCTTGTGGATCTAGCCTGTAGCTAAATAGGACTCAAATAAGTGATAGCTGCACCCAGTCTAGATGTAGACAACTTACTTTAAGCTGTCTACATCTAGACTAGGAATGGACACATGCAACAGTTTGCTGCATCCAGGAGTGGCATGTACATGTGTTCATCAATTCTGGGAGTCATGTGGGGAAACTGAAGCAAGTAACACAAGGTAGGGGAAGGGGTGGGTGTGATTAGGGGGTAGTGGGTCTGCAAGGGGGTTGGTGGATCTGGGTGTGGGGGAGGGAGTTGGCAGAATTGGGACAGGAGATTTGGTGGGTCTGCAGAGGGGCATTTGCCCAGTCAGGGAATGGGGACCTAAAAATAGCAGTCGGGGTCAGGAGGATGGGATTAGCACAGGCCTGGACTGGATGGAGCAGTTGGGGTTTCCCAGATCTGGGGCTGTACTTTGAAAACATACCGGCATTCATAAGATCACATTAACTTGATTTCAATTTAAGTTAGTGCACTTCCTCAGGTAATCTAACTTAGATTGGATGTGCCTTTTTTACCCCATTTAACCGCTCCAAATACCTGCATGGATGGGCATTTAGATCAAGCTAACCCTGGTTAGATTGACCTAAAAGTAATGGCTGTACATACCGTTAGCTGCCTAAAAATGCAGACAGGTTCCTAATGGGATTTTTCAGAAGGGTGTAGACAATCATTTCCCTTTGATTCAAATAGAAATGAGGTGCCCAGGCAACTTTTGACCATCCTTGTAGGCAGAGGCATAACTCTTAATTTTGGTGCCAGGGACAACACTTCTTGAGGGAAGGAGGACGAGCGATCCTTTGCCATCTCTGGAGCATCTTGGGCCCCAAGGCCATTAAAGTCGAGGTGGAGAAGGCTCACATCACCCAGCTGTAGGTGTGGTGTGCCAGAACCGAGCTGGAGCAGCCTTATGCCACCTAGTCCTAGAAATTGTGCTAGGGCAGTTCTGCAATGCCAGGTTATAGAAGGGTCATTCTCTGTCTCAGGGATTCAAAGATCCCCACTGTCCCTGCTATGTCCCCATACCTGTACCCAGTTCCAACATCTGTGCAATGCAGAACAGTTCCTACACTGTGTCTTGATGTTTGAGCTTTATGGCTGGGTGGTGCAGGGCTGCTCCAGTTGAGCTTCCACAGCCAGGCAGCACCGGGCTGCTTTTGCTGTGTCCTGGCACTCACCTCCTACAGCTGGGAAACACAGATCTGTTCCAGCTTGGCTGCTATGGCCAGGGGGCATACTGCTTCAGATGAGAGAAAAGCTCTGGAGCTTTTCATAAGATCATGTTAACTTGATTTCAATCTAAGTTAGTGCACTTCCTCAGTTGATCTAAATTAGATTGGATGTGCCATTCTAGAGGGGGACATCATTCTGATGCCTTCTTGAAGTTGGCTCCTAGGGCTAGTGTCCGGCTTCTCCCCCACTTCCTCTGCCCCTCAGTTACACTACTGCCAGACATCTATCTGTATCATTAACATGCTTAGATACCTGTGGAAAATCTGAATCTTTGGTTCTTCAGAAAAATTCAGTCACAGCAGAATGTTTCAGGATGATGTTACTAATAATTAGCCACAGTATTTTTGACAGCGGTAGTGGGGGGTGGTATTCTTTCTGCTTCTGCGAGCATATCCCCTGTTCTCAACAGCTCTGCAACTTTCAGGGTGGAAATGAAATAGATAGATTTATGAATGCTTAGTAAACCCAAAAAGAAGGTTTTTCTGTAGCTACCTAAGCATAATTTCAGGGCAAAAACATCAAAGGCCTGAGCGGGCGTTGAGTACTGAACTTACGGCAGAACCCTTGAAATGGTCTTTTTTTCAGTGCTTTTAACTTTTGGCATCCTAATATTAAAGCTTTGACCTTGATCCTTCTTCCCCCCCAGCATCCCTAAATAGTCAGGAAGGTGACATCACCATCTTGCTAGCAAAACCTTTGCAGCCTTACCAAGGTACAGTGCTAATGTAAACAGAGCTGTAAAGTGGGATTATTCCTTTCACAAGCAATATTGGGAACAGCAGTTTAATACCCACCCATCTATAACAGGGGCCAATCTTCTCTTCAAGCGGTAATCACCTGTGGGAGAGGAGAATTGGGTTCAAAGTATTTCAATGCTAGGATCCACTGAAAAAAAGTTTAAAGGCCCTCAACATCATCACTATTTCTGATTCATTAACTCAGGTTAATAATGCATAAATTGCCATTTTTAGTATGTTCCAAGGAATGCCACTCAAAGAAAACTATCTATTTTATCCAGATGGTTGACTGATTAATATTTGACTTTAAAGAAGTCTAATTACCTCAATGGTAATAAACCGGGTACATTTTAATAGTGGTGGAGGTCATTAACCTTCATAAAATCAATATGCTGCCTGCCACTGTAGTGACGTCAAATGAATCCTTTGCATAAAAATCCAGCTCACTAGTACATTGCATGCTTATCCATTTCTGTCAAAGCAGAATGCCCCGGTGTGTTCTATCCTTATGTTATTTATTCACTACCTGGTCTCTTCTACTGTTTCTGTATGGCTCTACACCATAGAAGTCAATTTGAGTTAATATTCAACTGGAATCCTTCCTCGGTAACTTGCGTATTTTCTGATGTGACTGCTCCCTTTTACTTATCCTGGCAGTGTTGTTCAGGAGGACAGAATATTATTGCCAAAGTTCAGTAAACATACAGAGTAACTATAGAGTTTGGGGAAAAACAGTCAGTGATGCTTTCATGACCTTTGGCAATGGTATGAGCACAACTTGACCAAAGCCAAACAAATGTCTAAACTTCAAATCTCTGAGAGACTAGTAAGTGATGGATGTTCATTTTATTACAGCTAATAATAAACAAATATGTTTGTGCAGCACAGTAGAGTGGTCAGACAAGGCAAGATTCTGTGGTCTGTGCTATGCAGGAGGTCAGACTAAATAATTGTGATGGGTCCTCCTTGCTCTATTAAAATGACCCAGATCCTCAGCAGGTTTAAAATGCTGCAGGTCTAATGAAGTCACAGGTGTTATACTGACCTACAGACACGAGGACTTTGGTCTCTTAGTCCTAACAATGTGTAATATGACATATCAGTTGCTAGCAGTGTGTGCCCTCTTTTTATTGTGGTACATCCTCTGTCATCTTCAGATTATGTATAGCAAATATAAAGTAGACACCTGCATTATTCAGTCAACATTCACTCTTAAGGGTGTAGCTAAATATAATTTTAGGTCAAATACTAGCTTCAGAGTCCATAATGAGCTAATGAAGTGTTAATGCAAGCTCATGGTCTGATTGCCCTTGGGCCAGTCTATAGCAAATCTATGCATATGTGCACTGCAGCTAACAGCAGGAACAATCTGCACAGAACTGGATGTGTAGAATCAGGTCAGGATTCTTACACACCAAACAGCATGGGCTTCAGTTACTATTCCCCATCCTGAACTGTACCATCCATAGCTCAATGGACTTGATAGGGTGCCAGAATCACAGCGAGCAGATTCCAACACGTGTCTCTCTTTCCAGCTGTAGCTTTTTGTGTATGAACTGCTCAAACTGGAATAAGACCCATAAGCAGTCTTCCATTTCATTATGCTACAGAACATCATGTTCCACCACCAGCAGTAGTGAACTATGTGACCTACAGACTGAGGAAATGGCTGCAGAGCTCTGGATGAAACTGGAATATTTTGACATAGGCATAACCCCAATGACAGCCAACCAGTAATGTCTGGCCAACACACAGAATGTTCTCTCCATTTATTTAGTTATAAGCTTTATTTCATGACAACAATAAGACCTGGAGAATGCATTTCTATAGTGTTATTCCAGTCCTGGGTGGTTTGGCCTTCCCATAGTAGGACATCACCTGAGGTTATGAACCAACTGCAAGAAACTAGACACTACCACTACTGTCTAATTACTTAAGCAATATAAAATTTTAAAGTGTGTGATTATTCTACTAAAATGCTTCCACTGTTCAGTGAGGCATGAGAGGAAACAAGCTGCTTCCAAGTTTCAGGGTACTTGAGCAGAGTCATTAATCAAGAACATGGGCTAAAAGCATCTCAGTGAAGTTGTAAAAACAAAAGAAAGAAAACCCAATACTTTAAGCAGGTACATATTTTACTATAAAAGAAAAAGAATATCAAAACAATGTGAAAATAGTTCCAATTGTGAAATACAATGAGCTCAGTTGTCAACCTGTATAAATTATCATAGGTCCAATGACTTCAGTGAAACTACTTTGACTGATATCAACTTAGGACAAGCTCCAGTTTTCGAAGAAAAGAAAAATAATTAAAAATAGTTATTAAGCCTAATATTGCTCCTCTTAAGAGTAGCTTAATACTACTCCTCTTTCTTACATTAAAACCAGTTGGAGACAACTGGTTCAGAAAGCCATAAGCTTTTGTGGGCTGCATCCTAATTTGTCAGATGCTACAATTGGACTCTCTACAACTTCACTCATTGCATCCGAAGAAGTAGGCTCTTGCCTATGAAAGCTTATGCCTTTCTGAATCAGTTAGTCTTTAAGGCACAGCCCTACCTTGCCTTCTACCTGACTTCAGATTAACACACATTGCATTCACTATCATTGCAACAACTGTTCAATGCAAGTTGTGTTCCCTAACTTATAAGCTAGAAGGTACAGAACTATAGTCCAGCATTTTGAACAAAACAATCTAACACTTGTGTCCTGCCAGTTTTCCAGCACAAAGAATCTACTTCCAGGCTACTTAAGAAACATGGGGACAGAGAAATGGAAGGGACCTCCTGGATCAATGAGTCCAGTCCCTGCTAACTGCATGCTCCACATCCATGGGCAGATCTAGGATTTTGTAAAGGAGGGTGCAGAAGCAGCAACTTGCACTGTACTGTTGGCTGCAACTCCTTTCCCAGTTCCCCTTACCTCCACTGAGGTGGGCAGACCACACCACACTGTGGGAGCAGCAGGTAGGGACTTTTTTTTATAAGATAAGAACCTTCTTTTCCCCTCTGTGTTCAGCCCCATGGCCCCTCCCCTGTCCTCCCCTCAGCTACATGCCTCTTCCTCTGCCCATCACTGCTACTGTCCCCACTGTCCCAAGTACATGGTGAGCTCCAGAACCACTCTTCTTCTGCCCTAGCCAGGCTGCATTGGAAGCCATGCACTGCCAGGAACAGTAGCAGTGGTGGAGGAGATCCCCTCCCTGAGCAGGTAGGGAACACTCAGAGGGATTTGGCAGAGAGGAAGAATCTACCTGCCTGCTGCTACTGAGCTTGGCTGAACCGAGCTTTCAACACAGCCTAGCTAGAGGGAGGCAGGAGCGACTTGGGAACTCCCCCCACCTATACGGCAGCTGGAGACAGTAGGGACAGTGGCAGTGGTAGGGGCCAATGGAAGGTGAGATGAAGAGATGTGCCACTGAGCAGAGGGGAAGGGTGGGTTCAAAGACTTTAAAAAGACCCTGGTTGCTGCTCCTGTGGCGTGGTCTGAAGTGGCGGTGTAACCACATGGCTACATCCCTTCTGGATTTGCCCAGACCACATCATGTAATCGCTTTGATAAGCTGATTAAACTCCATTTTAAAAATATTTTGCCCCCGTTTTGGATATTGGGGGCTGTTCCAGAATTTCATACCTCTGATGGAGTTGTACTTTCCAGCTTAAATTTTCACACGGCTAGTTTATACACATATATTTTGGTGCCAATATCAGGACTTAACTTAAAATGTTCTTTTCCTTCCTAGTGCTTACGCCAATGTATTTATAGAGTAGGTATATTCCCGTTCAGTCTTTTCTTTTTTTGGCTAGGCTGAACAAGCCCAAGTCATAGGCTGAACAGGTCCACATATAACAGAAGCTTTCCATTCCACTGATCACTCTTGGTAATCCTTCTTTGTAGCTGTTCCAGTTTGCATCCTGGACATGGGTGATTGTAACTACATAGTAGTCTGTATAAGGTCTCATCAGGGACTTGTAAAATGGCACTGAGACTTTATTGTCTCTATATGATGTTCCCTCCACCAAACCCTAGGATCATGTTTACTCTTTTCATGGCCACTTCATCCTGGCTGTTCGCAGTCATCATGTGACAGACTAATAAATCCAGGTCTTTCTCTTTCTGCATCATGTCAGATAAACTCCCATCTTACATTCTCCAATCTACTCCAATCTACATTTTGTTAGTAATTTCTAAATGCATGGCCTTGCACTTGGTATTACTTAATTTCATCCTATGTCTATTACTCTAGTGCTCAAGATTACCAAGTTCTTCCTTCTAATCCTTTGTATTGGTAATGCTTCACAAATCTGTGCCATCAATTGATTGCATTAATACACGCATGCTTTTTGTTTGGTAATCTTCTCTGAAAATGCTAAACAGAAGACCTAATTGTGCCCAAAAAACCACAACCTCCTCTATATTCTTTTCCTGTTCACGAACACAAAATCTACTTGACTAAGGCAGCTTGCCTACTACCATAAGAAGAAAAGAGGGGAAAGACATTCTTTGCTGCCTGTGACTTGGATTGTTGTTCCAGCTGTTATGCATTTCTTTAACTGCAGAGCAAATATATTTCTGCTAAGCATGAACTAAGAATATGGACTTCAGTTGTTACTGAGGTGGTTTTTGTGCAACAACCTATTTTTTTAGGTTCCACTCTTGAGGTTCTCAGTCTGGTGAGTAGCTTTCTAGATTTTTCTGACTGGACTACTTGTATGAATAAGGGCTGCAGTGTCTGGTTACAAAATCCTAAAAATACAACAATAAAAACAAGGCTTTGCAAGATATTATACAGCACTCCTCCTGTTTCTTAGTCTCTGGTTAGATTTCTAAGATTGGGGAACTGGGAAATTAGTTACCTGTATTTTACCATGCTCCCAAAGGGTTTATTCAGATCTTGGAGCAGAGACTACATTCTTGCAAAGCTCTGTACTCACATCAGTACTACTTTTTTTGGGTCTGACCATCTACTGAACCCCATAACTGCTTGCATTGTAGACCTCTGAGAATTATTTGTATGTCAGAGGGCAGAAACTAGACCTCAGTTTGAATGAATGCGTTATGAATTTTCCTCTCAGCAGTGTAAATACCTTAGGCTTATCATCTCACTTTCTTCAAAGCTTCTCTTTAGGGAGCTATCAAAATCCCACTGAAGTGATGGAAACACTGAAATTGACTAGTTCATAACAACAATGATGATGATACGCTATTATTTTACTTTTCTGACACCATCGAATACTTTTTTGTATTGGTATTATAGCACCGAGCCTCATGTATACACTGAGACCTGATTTAACTGTCACTATCAGTATCTGATGTGGACACATTTATTTCACAATAAGAGTGCCTCATTTGAATATCACTTGATCTCTAGCAAATTGACAAACACAATCACTGCATAATAATAGATACAATTATTTAGGAACGTCCACATAGTCACACCAGCACAGAATTCCTATCTGATCTGTTAAACTAGTTCTAGTTAAACAGTGCTACTTTTTTCTGTAGACCAGTTCTCAGTTTTCATGTAGCATTCATTAAATTAATGAATGGTTGAATTAACTGAAACCTGGTGGGACCCTACTTATGATTGGGCAGTAGGCATTGAGGGTTACAGGTTGTACAGATGGGATAGAGTGGGGAAAAAAGGGAGGGGTGTTGCTCTCTATATTAAGGAACAATATACATCCTCTATACTCAAGATGGAATCAGAGGAGGGCCAAACTAAGGTGCTGTGGGTCAGGATACAAGAGGGTTGGAGGGAAAGGGACTTGGTAGTGGGGGTCTACTATAGACCGCCACACCAGGAGGATGAGCTAGACCTGGAATTCTCCAGACAGCTCTCAGAGGCCATATGGTCAAGAGATATGGTTGTCATGGGTGGCCTAAATGACCCTGACATCTGCTGGGAGGAGCAGTCATCCAAATCTAACAGCTCACGTAGGTTCTTAACCTGCATACAGGACCTCCACCTAACACAGGAGGTATACGATCCTACTAGGGAAATGCCTTCCTGGATTTGGTGTTAGCTACAGGGGATGACCTGGTGGGGAATCTGCAGGTACAAGGTAACCTGGGGGATAGTGACCATTGATTGATTGAATTCACTATCTGGCAAAGGGTGGGTAAACTAACCAGCAGGGCTGAAGTGCTAGACTTCAGAAAGGCTAACTTCAATGTGCTCAGGAGATTAGGTCATTAAAACTCAAGAGCATGGGCAAAATGGGGGTCTAGGAAGGGTTGTAGTTGCTCAAGGGAGCGATCCTATGGGCACAGAAGGAGACAATCCCATTGCACATAAAAGGGGACAAAGAGGCCAAGAAGCCCTCTTGGCTGAACAGGAAAGTCAAGGAAAGCCTAAGGGCAAAGAAAGAGGTATACAGGCTATGGAAACAGGGGGTAGCTACCAAGGAGGAGAATACCGCCCAGCTTGCACTTGGAGGGAATCAGTTAAGAAGACGAAAGCAGGATTAGAATTTGAGCTGGCAACAAAAATTAAGGAAAACAAAAAGTCCTCCTTCAGGTATATAGGGAGCAAAAGAAAGACACAGGATAGTATAGGAATCTCCCAGTTGGATCATAGACAGACACAGGAAGGATACCAGTCCACCAAATGTTAGCGAAGACTAAGTGAAGGGGCACTTGGAGAGGTTGGATGTGTTCAAGTCAGTGGGCCTGGATGAACTTCATCTAAGGGTGCTGAAGGAATTGGCCAGTGTCATAGTAGAGCTGCAGGTACTCATAGTGCTTCGGTCAGGTCCCAGAGGACTGGAAAAGGGCTAATCTCTTATTTTCCCTATTTTCAAGAAGGGGAGGAGGGATGAACCAGGAAACTATAGGTCAGTTAGCCTCATCTCTATTCTTGGGAAAATTGTGGAAAAAAACATTAAGGATCGTATTTGTAGGAGCCCAGCAGGGGAAATAATGCTGGAAGGAAATCAGCACAGGTTCACTGTAGGTAGATCCTGCCTGGCTAACCTTGTTTCTTTTATGACCAGGTCACAAAATGCTTAGAGGCAGAAGCTGAGGTAGATGTCATCTACCTAGACTTTAAGAAGGCCTTTGATATGGTATGGACAGATAAGGTTCTTTGGGTGAATCTAATATCTTTTTTTCGACCAACTCCTTTGATACCCCTTTGATATGGTATCACATTTTGTTCTCATAAATAAACCAATGGGCTGTGATGTAGATGATTACATGGTCAGGTGGGTGGCAAATTGGCTTAGGGGTTGCACCCAGAGAGGATGGGTAGATATTGACCTGGAAAGATGCAGGCAGTGCAGTCCTGCAAAGCTCGGACCTTGGACTGGTGCTATTCAATGTTTTCATCAGTGACTTGGACAAAGGCATAGAGAGCACTCTGTCCAAGTTCACAAATGAGACCAAATTATGGGGCAAAGTTAACACACAAGATGGTAGGGAATGGATCCAGGTGAATCTGGACATGTTGGAAAAAATGGGCAGAATGAAATAGCATGCAGTTCAACAAAGACAAGTGCAAAATGCTGCACCTGGGCAAAAAGAACCACCAACACATTTACAGGCTGAAGGATGACCTTCTCAGCAGCACAGCAGCAGAAAGGGATCTTGGAGTCATAGTTGACTCCAAGATGAAAATGAGTCGTCAATGTGACAGTGATCAACAAGGTTAACTGCATTTTATCATGCATTAGCAGATGCACGCCGAACAGGTCCAGGGATGTGATGCTTCCCTTCTATGCAGCACTGGTCAAGCCACAGTTGGAGTACTGTGTCCAGTTTTGGGCACTGCACTTGAAGAGGAATATGGAGAATATTGAGAAGGTTCAGAGGAGGGACACTCGTATGGTCAGAGGCCTGCAGGCAAGGCCCTGCGAGGAGAAACTGAGGGATCTAGATCTTTTCAGCCTTTGCAAGAGAAGCAGGGAATAGGAGATACTCTATTTACTAAGGTACCCCTTGGAGTAACTAGGAACAATGGCCACAGATTGATGGAGAGCAGATTTAGTTGGACATTAGAAAGAACTTCTTCACAGTAAAGATTGCCGGAATCTGGAATAAGCTTCCAAGGGTGGTGGTGCTCTCCTCCACCCTGGGGGTCTTCAAAGGGAGACTGGACAAGCATCTAACTGGGGTCATCTGGCCCCAGCCCTCTTTCCTGCCCAGGGCAGGGGGGTCAGACTTGAGGACCTACTGAGGTCCCTTCTGACCCTAACATCTATGAATCTATGAAAATAAAAACTTCCCATTGGGTGTGTTATATACATCTACTGCTGGCTAGGGAAAAGGAGGTAGCCTGCAGTCTAGTTGCTCCTGCACTTCTCTGTGGCCATATTTTACCAGTATTTGCACTTCTTTGCTTCTCTCTGCTTTTGCAGAGGGTATGGGTGCATACAGTCTAGTCAATGCAAAACTCACAATAGAAGTAGGACTCAGCCCATAGGGCTTTGTAGTCTAAGGCAGAGGTGTGGTCAATGTATCTGGCCCCATGGGCCAGATTAGTTGTACAGGTCTGATCCCCAGCCTGGATCAGGCCCATGGATCCCCACGCGCTTCCCCTGTCATCCCCTCTGCATGCCAGATCCAGCACATGTGACATCTGCTCTGGGGCTGTGCTACAAATAGCATCATCTCTGCCCAGGTGGCACAGTTATGGACTGGCCTAGGTGGGCACCACATACAGTGCAGATGCTGAACTGGCCAGAGTGGGTGCTGCACGCAAGTGGATCTTGCATGCGGTGCACCTGCCAGGCCCTCTGTCCAGGGCTGGTCTGGCACATGTTGCATGCGGTCAATTCGAGACCCAGGGGCAGTACTGGGGCCTGGATGACAGTGTTCATGGGCCAGATCTGGCCCTCAAGCATATCTTGACACCCTTGGTATAAGGCAATTGTGAATGTAAAATTGTAAGATTTCTAGAGTTCTTAGACTGTGAAAAGCAACCTTCTAGAACAATGTAGTGTGATGGAATTAATATCACTCAGGAAAACAACTGTTTATTCAAGCAAATTTTTCCTTTATTTTTTAATTAGGTTCCAGAAATTGTAGTAGTGCAAACACTCAGTATAAAAGTTGCAATAAGAAATTTACATTCACATTTAACATTTCAGTCCATTCACTTTGTAACATAAAAAATAGGACAAATATTCAATTGCTCTTCTCAATTTAACAATCCTGAAAAAGACTGGAAGATACTCTACAATATTCTATTTACATAAAAATAGACCCGTATTATTTATGCAAATCTATCATTAGAAGTTACCCATTGTTAAGTTATTGTATTTGTACTGTATGTATTTATATATAGTGTATGTGTGCGTGTGTGTAGATATATAAAATATTTCCTTTAAGCATCAGTGGGCTACAGTAGATTGAAAAAATGACATCTTCACCCACTAGTGTGTTCCTTAAAGCTATGAATATTGATATTGTTTACCTACATAGATGGTCCATAACAACACAGTAGGCCTCATCCTGTTCCCTTTGAAGTCAATGGTTAACTTTTTCTCCCCCACTTTGACATTAGTGGGAGAGGAACTGGTCCCATAATATAAAACCTGATCCAAAGCTGATTGGAGTCAATGCTTTCATCAACTTCAATGGGTTTTAGATCAGGCTTATGAAGATCTTCTATAAGGTCTTTATACCAACACAACTGAGGGAAATGTTAGTTTGCTTTGTACTGTATATGGTGATAAAGAACATATTTTAAATAACTTGTATTATGTAAACAAGTTGGGAAGAATATACAATTAATTGCAAGCTTCTTGTAGTGCAGGTTAAACAGCAGATAGAATTATTTCTACTGAATGCTTTTGTAAATTACTGAATGAATACCATGACTGCTTACCTAAATCTCCTCTTTAATAATGCATGCAGTGCTTGTAAGCCACATTGAAGCATGTGTTATCATATATATTTGAATATATAAAGCAGAATTACTTTATACTAGGCTCTTTCTCCTCTTAGAATTTCTCTTCTTATTGATAAGCTTAAATGTCTTTGGGACACCCTTAAGCATTTCATGGAGCTTCAATGGATAATAACGTCAACTATCATCTCATGAGAGGAAGATTTTGATTGTAGAAATAGACACATTCCATTTTCTGCTTTCTACCTGATTGGTACTGGACCTTTCATTAGTAGAAAGCAAAAACACAGGAGGCAGAGAGCAGACAGCGTACATTCTTTCTACCCTTCTCAAATTAGACCATCAAACCCTTTAGAATGTCTTACAGGCCATCCAGACCACTCATGAAAAATGGGGTCCTAGAAAACAAAACAAAATCTCTTGGGGGCAAGACAAGGAGTAACTAACATTAATGTGCCAGCTGTACACTGGTACAGTGATAAAATCCTGACCCCTAGGAAATCATCAGAACTTCAGTTGGACTTGAATTTCACCCCTTTTGCAGTTTCTCTGCAGCATAATTTATCCTTTAAACATGTCTAGAATATTTAAAACAATTTGGGAAGCATACAGCGGATTTATGCTTAAAATATTAAAATTTGTGCACTGCATCCCACAGAATATAACTATAGTTTATACTGCATACCTTATTTTCAATATTATGTTTAATTTAGATTGCATTTTTGCTTCACACCTCACCTTCAAAATCAGAGGCTCCATTCAAAATCCTGACCCAACTGAAGCCAGCAACAAAACTTCCAGTAGACTTGGTTGGGCCAGTATTTAAACTGGGGGCTTTAATTAAGTCACTGGAATTGAAATCAGTGTTAATGTTCTTTTTATATAAAAGGAAATTCCAAAATGACAATCTGTGCAAGCTAAACTACAGGCAAAAGTGAAATTCAACAAAGGTGCCTAGCAACAACATGTATCTAACTAATAGGAAATGTATTTGAGAGTCCCACAAATGTCTCTCTTCATAAAGGAACAATCTTTCCCTAAAGACTGGACCATAAGAGAAATCTTACCGTCCTTACTCATGTAAATATTCTCAATAACTTTAACAGGACTATTTGTGTGCATAAGTGAGGAGAATTTGGCTTTTTTCAGTCATTCAACAAATAGACTTGATTTTAAGAAACTGGAATGAATACGGCATGTAACGAAAATCAGTAATAATTTAAACTGAAAAGTTTAAAGGGCATCTTCACAGACTGTAGAATCAGGCAGAAGACCTGCAAGTCTACAGTACTTAAAAACGTGTTTTAAATACTATTCTATTATTTCAATTTAAATAATATACAATCTTTCTGAAAAATACAAATATGTACATTGTTGTAAATGCTTAATAATGAGACCCAATTCTAGTAAGAAGCAAAATTATTCTTCCTAATAGACATGTGGTGCAAAAGCAGCATTACTATATATTGGTTTGCTTAACAGCCCCAAATGCTGCTTCCAAAAGGAGTACACATGGGTACGCCTTCCATGTGTATGGGCACAGAATCTAATGGTGGATCAAAGGTGTAAATGCATCAACAGATATCTCCTGATTGCAGCACAGATTATCCTCCTACAAATATTGGCCCCAAATACTGGATTTTAGAAAGGCATGCCTATATGTTTAATGGGACAGTGACTTATTTTCAAAATTACATGTGATATTTCAGGTCACAATTACCTGAATTCCAGGTTCAATTTGGTCATTTGCACATCAATACCTTACGAAAAATACCTATTTGAAAGCATTCATTAACCTTTACGATCTAATGCAGGGATGGGCCATTATTTGGGCCCAAAGGTCACTTAGGAAATTTTGGTGAGCTGTTGTGGGCTGGGTTAACCTGACATTCTTCTATGACCGGTGCCAGGTCAATACCCCTCACCTCCAACAGCTCATCAAAACTAAGTGACTCTGCTCTGTGCTCAGCTGGGTGGATGGGATCAGGTTGCAGGCAGGTGGGGAAGGGCATCCAAGAGGGGGATGGGCTGGTGGGGCTGAGGCTGCAGTTTGGATTGTGGGGCCACGACAGTGCAGGGACAAGGCCCAAGGAGCTTCCCACACACCCCTGAGATCGTTACGAGTTCCAGTGGTGGGGCTGTACAGGGAGCGGATCACAGCTCTGCCCCAGCCCTCAGCTCTGCGCTGGCACTGCCCTGTGATCCTGGCCCTACCCACCTGTCCTCGTTCTGGACGTCATTCCTCACCCACTGGCACCCCTATTCAATCCACCTGGCTGCATGTCCTGCCCACGTGGGTCCCACTGCTGGCAGTGGGTGTGGGGCAGTTGGGTCGAGGTGCCCAGGCAGCGGGTTGGGGCTAGTGGCAGTGGCAGCCAGAAGGAGCTGCCACTGCTAGGAAGGGAGTCTGGCCATTGTTGCTGCCCCAGCCCTGCTGCATACCAGGGGATGGCATAACCAGCTACACATGCCACAGCCTGTGCAGCTGGGCCAGGTGGGACCAAAAGACCTGCTGCAAACTGAACAAAATCCCTTGGTGGACCAGATCTGGCCCACAAGCCATATTTTGCCCACTCCTGATTTAATGCAATCCTGTAATGATCCCAGTTAGCTAAATCACCTTAACTGTGACCCCATATGAAGGAAGGTTAAAGCTGGAAAGGTTCTGCTAAATTTCATTAAAAATTTAATCCCTATTATGGGTTTCTGTGTTGTTTCAAAACTTTATAGAAAGGTATTCTCCATTGAAATCTGTTTTTAATTTCTAAGGAAGTGTACTGGTTTTACCCCTCCCAGAGTTTTATAAGTCTTTCCCATTTGGACGGCTACACGTATGCTTGCCTGGCTGCACTGATGCACAGGAGATAACTCAACATTAACATGTTTAAACTACTACAATATCATCTTAGGAAGCATTTCCTCACAATTGACCTAACTACAGGAAGAGTGGGACAAGCTGCCTAAGAAACTTGTAGAATTTTATTCAGTGGAGGTTCACAAAAAACATTGGACTAGCATCTATCTGGGACATTTTAGAAATAACCAGTCCAGCATCCATTCAGGGAGATTGGACTAAATGACCTGCGAGACCCCGTTGGACTCTACAATTTTTTCATTTACATATGATTAATTCAAATTTGTATGCAGAAATGCCAGTGTGCACAGATGCAAATTAGGCAGTTGGTTTAGAATCACACTTATTTTTCCAAATCAAGCCTTATATAAATCAACTTTGCTATAAAAGTAAGAGCAAGAATACCATTGGGAGAAGGATTTTTATTGTGGCTATTTTGTTAAACACAAAGAATTTCTTTGTGATAACGCACACAGTTCACCTTAAATTGAACTACATTTAAATCCGAACATGTTGATGCATCACTTGATTCCACTTCAAAGTGATAGGAAGAAACCCCCCAAGCCACCCAAATTGTAAAGAGCCCATTAAAAGAGCTTAAAATGCCTTCAGTTTGTTAACTCCAATCTCTAGTTTTTTTGTTAACTGCTCCTAGCTTTGACACATCTACGATACAAGCAGCATGCCAGGCACTTAAGCAATAAGACACAATAGTGTGCAGCATTGCTGTAGTTAATGCACACCTTGGCATTGGCCTAGTCTACGATGACAGTTTTTAGCAGTTCTAACACCTACTGCCTAGCTATACTGGTGCTAGCAAGAGATAGGAGTTCAGTGTAGTCTGAGAACAGACATTTTACTTATGTGTTTTCTCAACCTGTTCTGCACAGCAAGGCCAGATTTTCAAAAGTTGCTCAGTTACCCTTTTTAGGCACCGAACTCAGTAACCAGATTTTAGGAACAGTTTAGCATGCTGGAAACTCTGTCCCCCTGTTTGGACTTCCTAAATGGGAGCTGTATACCATTTAAAAGATTGACCCACAAATCTAGTATTATTGCAGCTGTGCTGGTGCTGGACAAAGCTGGGGAGGAAAGTGACAAAAATGCTCCATACAGATGCCACCCTGGAGCCTGCTTCTCCATTCTCTCCTACTACTTTTATGCCAGTATGACTTGGCTTCATTGGAGCCATGGTGGGCTAAATCTGGAGTAACAGATCAGAGAAGCAGTCCCCTAAAGCATATGGTAAGGCACAAGAAAAGCCAAGAGCCTCCAGCCAGCATGTTGGCTCTGCACATGAGCCAGTGCTAATCTATCATCTAAAATGCTTTACTGTTATAAAACAGGCATTGAAAGAAGAAAATAGAGCATTCCAAAGTATTTTTTAAAAAATTCCTAAGACAATTCCAAAAAAGTCCGTTGAGAGATGTTATACATTACCATGAACTGTAAACAAGTTTAAAATTTAAGACCTGATTCAACCAAGCACTGGAATAATAACTTAACTTTAAGCACATGCTTTACTCCTATTGATGTGAAGTGTACGCTTGAGTAGGTTGCTGGCTTAGGTCGTTAGAACCTGACCCGGTGCCACTGAACCCACCGGGAGTATTGTCATTGGTTTCTAAAGGAGCAGGATCCAGCCTTACTGCTCTTCCCTCTGCTCATTACTGACTGCAGATTTTCATACCTTTCTCTAGTTTGGGCCACACTTGCTACGTGCTTTTGACTGTCCTGCTGTCTTGCTTCAAAGCACCCATTTGCTGTTCAACATTTCAAAAGGGAAATGCTGGCCAATAGGCAGATCCTGCATACATGTGCTCTTATTTCTTGGTTTTGTTTTTGAAAACAAAACAAAGCAAACAGAAACTAGGACCATGATGGGAGAATGTATGTCAGAAATAGTCCGAAAGCTGGGCAAGGAAGGGAACAAAAAAGGAGAGGAACCAGTGAGGAAAGAAACAGAAGAATGTCAGGCTGAAGGGTGGAGAGGTTGAGGCATAGTTCAAGTTGTCATCATAATAATTACATGACATTTGCAATTAAGCACCCACTGAATTTGAGATGAATATCATATTTCCATGATTAACTATCAAATTATGAGAAGCCAATATTACACTATAAAGATTTGAGATCAAAGGTACTTGAAGTATGAAGTAAGGATCAATGTCTTCATTTATGATGACAAGGTTACTTACAGAAAGAGTCATGTTAATTAATCATGCAGTCATGTGACCAGTTCAGTCAAATAATTTTAAAGTACTATTATTATACTAAATATAAATCTACAAAATATAAAAAGTCCATGTTAACCACAGAACAAGTCCTACACATGACATAGAGCACACATGCACTTTTCTCCAAAGCCACCAACCTCAGTGCTGTGCTGTGGTTAGTGATCTCACATTATATTATTGATTTATTATATAGCAGTTGTTTAAATAGTTCATCAAATACTACCTAGCTACAAGACAAGATAGTACAGCTTCAAAAATGATGCATGCTTGCTATTTTTGTTGTTAAATATAAAACCAGTATCTTTAGGATTCCATGTTTTCACAGGAGATTATGGAGAAATTATTCAAAGGCCGTTTTTCCTATGTAAGAGACCAAATTAAATTCCTCTGAAGCATACGCTCCAATCAACTGGAGAATTAAATTCTGCTCTATTCTACCAGTGTACTGATATCAGAATCTACCTTTGGTTTTGGTACACTGTAAATCAATGGGGGCTTTGTCATTAACTTCAATGGGAGCAGGACTGGTACTTTATAGAGGAGATTCAAGAGGGGGAAAAAAGAAAAAACGAAGAGCCAAGTTTATTTTTTATAACAATTCTATTCAGTACTTTGTGTGGAACTATAGTTCATTCTGGAACAACATGAGTCAAAATAAGGCCATAGAATTATTATTTTTTTATATATAGAGAGATGATATTTGAATTGTGTACTTTTCAGATACAATAACTTATTACCACATAAAAATACAATCTGGGTAACATCAATGGACCAAATTTGCCTCCTATACCTTCAGCAGTGTTGCACCTGCATACAGCAATGATGAATCAGACACCTGGTCTTTCTCCCTGATGCCTCTCATAATTCAAACGTGTCATCACACGGTACCCATTGAATGCCAGATGTTATACTGTTATAACCTAGTATATCCATTCACTTTTTATATTACAGTATGTGGAGTTTATTGCTTCTAAGGACCAAAAGGTACCGTATAAAGATAGCATAGATGTTGATAGCACATTTCATATATCGTATTATGGGCCTAGAAACACTGAGGTTGGCAGACCATGATAAGTAGATTATAGATTTGCTTCTTCTTTTGCTTTTTTATATTTTGCTTTTGCTTTGCTGAACGCACATGCAACTAGTGGATTAAACTGTGTGTCAAAAGTGATATGTCAAAAACGTTTAGGAAAACTTACTGTTTTGTTTTACTGAAGTCAGGCATGAGTGGCATGCAGTAGATTGCAAGGAAAAGCGAAAGGACATCCATTTCCAAAGGGTTTATAATCTTCATGCACATGTAAAACTTCTGTTACAAAAATCATTGACATTTGTTAAAAGTGTGCCTTTTTGCATTTTTATACAAGTGTACATGCAATAACCTGTCATAGCTAAAACTATTTACAAAATTTCATACAATACATATTTTAAAGTGAATAATACATGAAAGGCCAATGTTTTTAACACTGTACAAGATTAAAAATAAATAAGGCATTATAATACAGTTTTATCACAAATTAAAAAATGTTGCTTTTCACTGCAATACAAAACTCTAACTTGAAAGAACATTATGGCTAAATAGTCCTCCTGTTTAGACAGGAAATATACAGAATTTGGACTTGCTGATGACTGAATTAATGTTTTGTTTCAGCTACAAAGCAGATAATTAAATGAATGAAAATGATTCATTTTGAGTACTTGTTAATATACTCATATCAAGAGCACAGAAATGGCACAGGGCATATATTGTTTTCTGACAACAATGTTTCCCAAGTATTTTCTTTGCATTGTAACTACATTACAGGGGAAAATGGGGAAGACATTCAGGCCTGTAATCTTTTCTCAGTTACTGTGTTGTACAGAGAGAGCAACTTTAGCAATGGTATTGGAAATTAACACCAGTATTTAATTGGAAATTAAAACCAAAAGTAGAATCTGGAACCCATAGCCCCTCAAGCTCTTGTTGATTTCAATGGGGGCCATAAAGAACACATGCTTGCACCTAATGAGATGAAACTTTAGGCTCTCTCAAAAATCTCACTTGGAGAAAGCAGAGCTAACTAATATGCATGTGTTTCAGGTGACAGCGATGTAACGTCAATGCTCACAGATGAAAATATCTACAAAGAACCAATTCACTTTACCTGCTGGGTAAAATTGCTTTCTAATCAATGCAAGTGTAAAATGTTTGGAAATATCTAGCCAGTAGTTCAACTGAATGCCAGTTCATAATTTCAATGTTAGAATAAAAAATTGTTTAAAGATAAAGGTAGCATAGGAATATCTTGAATTAGGTCCCAAGAGAGAAGAAAGTCTGAAGACTTCTGATACTTATCTGCTTATATAAAGAATGAAAGACTTCAATTATTACTATTATCTTAAGAGAAAACGTGCAAACTGATGTGAAATATTGTGCTTGCTACCCACAGACATGAAAGCCATCTTGCCAAAAGTGGGACCTCTTTAGTGAAGGGCTCATTCTGGTTCAACTGCTTCAAGCTGACAGCTACACAAGAATAAAATTAAAACACAGGAGAGAATTCTGCCCACCATGTTCCTAGCTGAGCTTCCTTAGTAGGAGGAGATACAGACATACAAAGGGCAGAATCGACCCCCCTAGAAGTGGGGCTACAGCAAGATCACCCAGTGAAAAACCTCAGCGCTTTAATTGAAAACTAGTAAATGCATCAAATATATATTACTGCATGAGTAATAATGGACCTGACCCAAAGTCCATTAAAATCATTGTGAATCTTTGAAATTACTTCTAGTGGCTTTGGATTAAGCCAAACATTATCCACAGATGGCTGCCACAAAGAAATATAAAGAACAGTTTCTCAAGCTTGGCAAGTCTGCATTTGTTGATGTAACACAATTAGTACTGTAATTTTCCCTGGATAGTGGTTGCTAAAGTTTTACGGAAATAAAGGCGGGGAGAGGCAGAATATGCAAAGTAAAAAAAAAATGTACCTGGAGAAGGGTAAATAGGGAAATAATTGTTAATAAGAAGGAAGAGCAGAGAGGCAAAAACACAGTTTTCTTATACTGATAGTATGGTGAGTGGAACAGTACAGCCTGTTGTAACTGATGCAAAACATTTTCTACTGTAATCTCACTGTCACATGCTCATAGCTTTTAAACTGTTTGCTTTAGAGCTGAAATCTTCCATGTTTCTCCACTGTGCATTCTTAAACTATGCAGCTGTGGGGAAAGGACACACTTCCTCATTATATAACAAACAAACAGAAACCAGAACAGAAAAAGCACGCTGTGTTCTATGAATATGGCAAACACAACTGAATACTTGAAGCTTACATGGAAAGTGTCCTTGCTGAGGTCACATGCCTTTGATTATGGAGGAAAGCAGTAGCAATATATAACTGAAAGCTTTTAATCACGCTCACTGAGAGGTGGCTAAAATGTTGGTAAGAACATGCCCAGTAACATAACTTGGGGTGTGAGCAGGAATCCACCAGCTTTGGGTACCAGTTTAGAGAGGGCACCAGAATGGCAGCCCTCAGCCTGCACCATTGCAACTGCTGAGGCAATGACAACTGGAGCAGCCCCTGTTCAGAGAAGTAAGCACTCACTCTCCTATTCCCCCCCATGGTGCCAAAATGTCAAATGCCGTCCCTACAATTCCTACAATTTAAAAGAGCCTAAGAAATACTATATTTAAATTGTTCCTTGGTGCTCATTCTATGATTGCAGTTCTGAAGTGTTACTACTATTCTAAAACAGCATCAATGCAAAGATATAGTGTTTTACTTTGATATCAGTGAAATTATGCCTGGGCTTAGTTTAACTCATAACTTTTGAACGGCCTAAATTTTTAACTGATGGAATTGCACATAGATGATATTTTCCATTTTGCTTAAAAGTTTAGCTTAATATATGATGGTAACACATGATATAAAACGTACAGAATAAGTAGTGTAGCCACATTATCATGGCTTTTGGAGCTCCTCCCCTCCCTTCTCCAATATAAAAATTGGGAAATGCGAAGGTGTATTTTAAGAATATAATTGCAAAATTGCATGAAGTTAGTTTACTGCTATGTAGTTATATTACAACGTATTCTCTCTAGTTTTCATGACCTAGCTCTTTAGATGGGCACCCTCACCACAGCATTTGAGCACTGCACAAATATTACTGAACTTTTCCTAACACCACCCTTGTGAAACAGAGGACCGTTATTACAAACAGAGAAACACAGCAATTAAGTGCTTTGTGGAAGATTGCACAGGAAGTCCATGGCATAGCCAAGAACTAAATCACATTTCTTAAGTCCAACTCAGTGTCTTAATTACACAACTAATTTCCAATCTCCATAATAAAAAATGTAGCTGACACACTGACTATTGCTACAAAAATTAGTCAAGTGAAGTCAAGTGCATCACAAATTAGTGATGCACAATGGGCCCTTGTTTCAGCTACAAGGATTGGCTCCCATTCAATTAAATGTTCAGATTCTACTGTGATGAGGGTGGTATGAGAGGATAGATAAGTTGACTTTACTATCATAAAAGTCTGTAGTGGGAGAGTGATGGCACTGAAAACCCAATACTGTTCCCACTACCAGAACCCCTCAGTGGCTTCAGTGGGACAATAACTGAGTATAATGTCTGCATTACATAGCAGAAAAGGTGCAGATCTGTTCTTTAGCAAATTAAAAAACCCCTCCAAAAACCGTTAACACTTCCCCTAAGTTTTTGTCTCCATTCCAGAAAGCTTCATTGAGTGTTTAACTTTTGCTTCTCCCCGATGGTGTTGTGACAGCAATCCATGTACCATGTGTGGCTTGGGACCCTCACTAGTGTGATCTGTGGCTGCCTCATTTTTAATACAGAAGTGGATTTCACATGAGCTTGACTAAAACTGAAATATTGCACACTGAGGCAATCTCTGGGGGCTTTATCTCTATATTAAAACTAAGAGCAACTAAGGTGGGCTTTCTTTTCTGTAAATTAAAATCAACTCTTAAACTCCTTGTAAGTTATAAGAATGTTCCTCATCTCAGCAAAGTCTCATAATGTTTGCTTTCCAGAATCAGGTCTTGAAAAAAAAAATGTTGTTTTTCTCTAATCGTACAGTTAGGAAGAGTGAGGTTGGTGTAGGTATCAGAAAATAGTGGCATGCAATTAGAAGGGGAAAAAAGTATGTTGGCAAACATACAAATATAACAATACTAACAACAACATATTTGCAACTGATACAGGCCAGCCCTTTAAGAAATTCAAAAAGGCAGACCCAAATCCCTTGCACTGAGCAACACAATTTATGCTTTTAGTGAAAAAAATGGTAAGAACAGTGTTCCACTGTTCCTGTCTTCAATAAAATTGGCAGTGTGCATAAAGCAGGAAAGACTGTTTCTGTATTGCATAAGCATATTGCTGTGCTCACAGGATGGCACCTCTGGCTCACATAGGATCAAAGGTTCCATGCAGTATTTTAGTTACTTTTTTTTGTCTTTTAACAGAAAGAACACTTGTTAGTATCCTGTTATACTCCTAAGCTCTGATTTCTTCATACCATTGCACTGGAATTTTAAAACAACCCATTCAAAGCTACTGGAATATGCAAATAAACATTAAAAAATGCATCAGTTTTGCAGTCGGCTTAGTCCAGCTTTCAGTTACCAATTGTCTTACTGGTTCTTATCAACTTATTTCAAGCACTGCGAGTAAAGTTTCCATAATTCTTGCTATAGCCCCAGATAATTTTCAACTACCCAACTTCGTGTTCCTATAAGCAGCTTTACTACCTCACACCCAATAGCGCTAGCTATAATACTAGAGAAACCTTTTTGTTATGCCATTGCAGGTGGATGTGTAAATAAATACATATTTTATATATCTATCTATCTGTGGGGGTGTGTGTGTGTGTGTATATATATTTTATATATATATTATATATATATATATATAGTTGGTATATGTGCATATATAAATATATATGTATATATATGCACACACATACAGTGCCACTTTTACTTTTCGTAGTTATAGCATTCACCTTTAAAAATGCCAAGAAAATATTCCTTATATCCAGAAAATCAATATTTGACTTAACCTAACAGAGTTGCTAGCCCTTATTTGTTCCATTCCAAGAGTTCATTTATGCAGTTCCCAAGTTCTCTTTGGTTGGGTTGTAGTGATCCTTGGTTTATGCCATGGCCAACGACATTTGACTTCCCGGTGAAAATTCAGGCAACCGTTACTCATCGGAGTTTACTGCAGATGGCACAACCAAATTTCCTTGCTCTATGCCTCTTTCACAGCTGGCACAGAAGGAAGGTAATGTAGTGTTTGATTTGTGTGGGTGGCTGGCGCCTGAAGTGTTCCAACCCCAGGTTTTACAGTAAAGCTAGTCGCTGAAGACACCGAGGGACAACTGGTGCCAAGTTTGGTTTGAATGTTTGCTTTCCCATAGTGGTAGGTTTTCCGTTCTAAGTTTAATGACCGTGTTTGGGAATTGTCTCCATTGGCCTTTCCTTCAAGGAAATAGGTCAACATTTCACCTTTTCCTTTTACACTGACTTTTCCCCGGCATGCAAACTCATAACTACACCTCTTTAATATCCGCTGAACTTCCTCCGTCACCTGTTTAAAGAGAAACAGTGTTAGTTTTTGATGCTTTTATTCATTAGGTAGTCATAATATTACTATTGTTAAACAAAAAAAATATTTCTGACACTTTTACTACTTGTGATGAAAGATGCTTTAGGGAATGAATAACTTGTTTTCAGTTTCACTTGGAACTTATTTGGGGAATAATAATAATTAGTGATTTGGGGAATAATAATAATTAGTGATAGGCTTCAAGTAAGTATCAGATCTTGAGTCAAATAACTCCAATAGTTCCTGGGTGGTAATATTTGGAATAGAAATTTTTGTCTGTGGACACCAAATACAAAGCGTGGATAAAAGCTTCCAAAACTTCACTTGAGTCGCAAGAGCATTTTTGGAACAACAGTTTTCCAGACCAATGTCTTGCAGAATAATAACAACATATTTATAGTTTCCTTAGTCCAGAAAGATTGTACACAGCTATACAAGCAAAAGAAGATGTGACAGGATGCCAACTGTTGCAAATTCATACCCTGTACTTTCCTACTTAAGCAAAACTGTAATGAAGCCCAAAATAAAGAACTGTTTTTGGCAGCAGACTTGGACCCAAATCCATCCAACTGAATACACTACAGTAAGAACGTGAATGTGAAATCTGTCATTGTACTTGGACAAATGATCATTTGAGGATTTTGTCTCTTCACAGTAGTGCACCAGATAAAAGAAGAATCAGTACAAACCAGGCATCTGAATCATCTTGAGAACAGTATTATCTTCATGAAATCCTTAGAAGTAGCTTCTAAGCAGCCTTAGAAATGCAACCATAGGACTGCTAATAATTAGGAGAAATTTCAAGCTTAAACAAATGTTATTGGTATGTACTCACCTGAATTTTACCTTGTACTCCAGTACTATCCATTCTACTGGCAACATTTACAGTATTCCCCCAAATATCATACTGTGGTCTCCTGGCCCCAATGACTCCTGCCACTACAGGACCAACATTAATACCTAAAAAATAGAGGAAAATTTTTTTATTTTTCTGTTATTGCTTCAAAGGCTACACCTCATATGTATGATAAACAGTAACCCACTGGTTGCTGTAACTACCAAAACATTTTCCCCCAGACATAACACATAGCATTATCATCATCATCTTGCATTTGAACCCAAGACAAGATTTCTTAAAAGCTTTAAAAATGAAACCACATCTGTCCTGCCACACCTGAAATTCAGCATCAGTTTATAAAAAAAAAGGAAAGAAAAAAAAACCAGTTAAACCTATGGATTTCAATATTTTTGGTGAAATAAACCACCTCTGAGGTGAACTTAGTACAAGAGAGCAAAGTAACACTACTACAGTTCAGAGCAAGAGGTTAATGATCCTGATTGCTTCTTATGGACTCTTATTATTCTTATTAAGCTGTAGCCCTCCTCAGTGCGTGTTCATAAGACAGACACAGTCCCCAGGCTAGGAAACATCAGGAGCCCCTGGGATAACAGGCAACAGGTCAAATTAAAAATCTGGATACCAGCTTATGTAAATATTCTACAAGCAGAACACAAGCTCCATTAGAAGTGCTGGGGGTAGAGGACAGCATGCAGAACTGGCACCTACATTTCCCCTTTGGAAAAACAGTGACAGCTCCCACAGCTTTGGCTGGTTTTGTTAGGCTGGTGTGGAAGGAAGGAGAGGCTTTGCCTTCCTGAGGGTGTTCTACACAGCAGCTGGTGCTGACTCTCTCAGGCACTGTGCAAAGACCAGGGCTGTGGCTTCCCACAGTGAAGTTGGACAGATTAGGCGAGAGAATTCTTGTGCATGTCTAGCTTCAATGAGGTTCCAAGGACATTTTGCAGAAAAGCACTACACCAGGAAAGAAGGGGAAAAAAATCCAGCTGCAAAGAAGGGGGGTGAGGGTAGGGGTGGCCTAGACTGTAACATCTCCTTCTATCACAATTGATGACTCTCCTCTCCATTGCTAGAATCCTTTCATATGCTCCCACCCAGATTAAAAACTCACAACCATTGAGTTAGGACACAAAAGGAGTGAGGATGGGGGAAGCTAGTCATGTTAGAAGATTTTACAGAGATGAGAACAACAAGGGAGGTACCAGTGGGGAAGATCTGGAAGATGGTACCTGTAGCAAGAAGGGAAATGGCTCTTGGGGGGTGAGGATCACATCGCTATTCTTCACATGGAGAACTGCATGCAAGTGTGTTTGTGTGGTGTAAGAAAGGACTGAAGGAGGGGTAGGGGACTTGATTTGTTGGAGGAAGCAGCAGCTGCACAAACCAGGTGGAAAGATTAGCTAAAAGCAAGAATACATATCTTAACAACATAATAAATATTTTTAGACGTCTTTACAAACTATCTGTACGCTAGAGCTACATGGAAAGCTGTTATCCTGTCCTAGGAACGCTTTTGAGATTTCACATTTTTTTTCTCATCTGAAATGGGATGAAATTAATTTAAATATTCATTGAGTAGGATTTTGAACCCAGTGCTCTCAGAGTCTCAGGTGAATGCCCCAACTACCAAGCCAGAGTCAGTCCTTCTATTAATTTCACACAACTGAACAGCTCTAAGAGGAGAGCTCCCCGCCTCAGTATAGCCAGTAGACTACTTAGCAGAGTACTCATCTGAGGTGGGGAAGTACTGGTTTAAATTACTGGTCGATCTCCAGAAACTGACTTTTGGTCTTCCCCACCTCAATTTACTGTTTTAATCACTGAATTCTGTATTAACTGGATCATGCATTGCGTACATGTGTATGCTCATTCATGCTCTCTCTCTTGACCAGAAATTTCACCCTGAGCCAGAGAAATGTTTTACAACGAATACTTTGTTGAAACCGATAGGTCCCCACAAAACAGTTTTGGATCCGGATAAACCAGGACTTTCTCCTGAAATACTATTCTCACGGGAGATCCCTATCCAGCTTTAATAATGCACCTACAATTATGTTCAAAAATGCAAGAACGCACACAAGTGAAGAACAGCCAGCTCTGGTATAAAATGCACAGCAAGGTGAGCAGACACAGCTTGGCAGGAAATAAAGACTAACATCATAAGCAATTGAACCTGCAGGATTTTAGGTAAACATTGTGTAAGAAACCAAATGGAACTGGACAAGAGGACAGATGTCCTTAGTGATTAATACCTTCATTTTATTTTCTCCCACATTATATGTGAAACAGCTACTAAAATTAATTGCAGCAGTTCCAATGTGTCAATGGTAAAAAGGGTCTTCACTGAGACCCTTCATGCTCCCAGTTTTACTGAAGAGCAGAGAAGGGGAAATTCTTTACTTTTATGCCTATGTATTATCATGGAGAAAGTCAGCAAACAGCAGTGCTTTGCTTGTAAGCTAACTGTAGAAACAGACTTACCGACTCGTAGGACAAACTCGTTGTAAGACTGATAGTTGATTTCATCAAGAACATCAAACATCTCTATTGCAAAATCTGCCAGTGTACTCAGGTGGGAATAAATAGATTTTTTAGCCTAGATGCAAAAATAATGTTTTATATTAGATTTACATAGTACTCAGACGCTGATGAAACACTGCCATGAAAAACAAACAAAAAACCCAGAAGGCTTTGAACAGAATATAAATGCTTTTGCTAAATATGAAATTGAACTTTTAGCTGTGTTTGGAAGACAGGCACTGTCTTCTCAAGATCTGAACTTGTTTCTTTTTTGAAACCAAAAACCTTGTGGAAAAGTGTTTTGCCAACTAAAGGGCTATAGCTGTGTGGAAAGGATTATGATCCATCCCACTGCAAAACTGGATCTTCACATGAAAGATATCTGCAGTTACTGCACTCCTCTCTCCTCTGGTTTTTGGGTCTTTTCCAGCTTTATGGTTCTGAGGTCTGCTTATGTTCCCTCTAACAAAATTTCTGTTGAGTTTACTGGAGCCAGTTTGGCTTTATCCATTGCACAAAGGAGCTTCAACAGCTGGCAGGGAAGACTTGTGCTAGGTGAGCAGGGAGTTCACTCACTGTCCTCATGAGACATGATAGCACATGAGAAACATATTTTGGGGGCTGTCCAGAGAGTCCCATGAAGAATCTCTGTCAGACTGCCAGCCCTTTAACTGATTTTACTGTTGACCAAAGAATTTTGCAGAAATCAGGAAAAACTAAGTTTTTTTGTTGTTGTTTTTTTTAAATAAAGTTGACAAGGAGCATGAAGGTTACCCTTGGGCCATTTCCCATTTTAAGGAAGAGCTGCAGGCCAGGGCTAAGCATCTGTCAGACTGTTCCACAGCTGCATCCCTCTTGCTCTCATCCCTCTCCCTGTTCTCCTCCTCAGTGTTAGGTTGGTCCTTTTTCCTAACCCTCAACAAGAAAAGAAGGAGCTAGAAATACAGAAATAAGGAAACTGGCTGTCTACCAAGCTTCCAAGACCAGAGAAAGAGCAATGAAGGTCCCCTTGTTGGAGTCTTCTCTTTTATTAAGTTGTTTGCCTTTCACCTGTTTTTTCTCAGTTTCTGATATATGGTGTCATCATGTCAATTCTCTAGAACCATTTTCAGGATAAATGGCAACTACAGAATTTGTGCAGATTAGTGAGTACCTATTGTTGGTTTTCCAAATTCTCTTTGCACTGTATTAGCAATCTTCTAGCTTGCAAGAATAGATCCTAGCCCAGATGAATGAAAATCTGAGCAGTCACCCAATCCAGACGCCCAATTATGACACCAGGAATCTTTAACAAGTCTTTAACACACACACACACGTGCACACACACACACACACAGAGCAAAAGCTGTGTTATCTGGCATCCAGGGGGGATGTGGAATGCCTGTTAATCAAAACTGCTGGTTATCTGAGAGGCATCTATTCAGGTTGCTGCCCCTCCTGCTGTGTCCGGTACATCAGTGTGCTGGGAAGGGGGCCCCGCCCAGGCTGCTTTGCCCAGGGCCATGGGACGCGGAGAAATCAAAAGTGCCAACGTGGGACTTCCAGTTTCACTTTTGCCGTGTCAGTGAGCATGCTGGTTAATACAGCATCTGAGTTAGGAAAGTGCTGGATAGCACAGCTTTTACTGTACACGCATATCTATACACATACACACACACATACACGCACACACACAAGTCTGGACTTGTAGACTGCAAACCAGGAAAGCCAAGGCTGTGATGGAACTCCAGCTATCTACAAATATCAAGAAAAATTAAAAGTCCTTTTTTAGATATGTGGGGAGCTGGAGGAAGAGCAAGGGCAACATTGGACCGCTGCTAAATCAGATGGGACAACTGACAACTGATGCCCAGGAAAAATCAAACTTGCTAAATGGGTACTTTGCGTCAGTTTTCCATCAGTCCCATGGGACAGCCCTGCCCACTATGGGTCAGGGAGACCCAGGTGAGAGAGATTCCTTGCCCTCCATTGAAGCTGACCTCATGAAGGAACACCTTGACAGGCTGGATACCTTCAAGTCAGCCGGCCCTGATGGGCTACACCTAAGGGTACTCAGGGAGCTGGTGAGCATCATAGCTCAGCCCCTGGCAAGGATCTTTGAGAGCTCTTGGCACTCTGGTGAAGTGCCTGATGATTGGAAGAGAGCCAATGCCATGCCTATCTTCAAGAAAGGGAGGAAAGTAGATCTGGCAAACTACAGGCCCATCAGCCTGACCTCTATCTTGGGGAAAGTCTTGGAAAAGATTATCAAGGAGGCCATCCTTAACAGACTAGCTGAAGGCAATATCCTAAGGAATACCCAGCATGGGTTTGTTGCAGGTAGGTCTTGCTTGACCAATCTCATTTCCTTTTATGACCAGGCAACTTATCAGCTGGACAAAGGGGAAGAGATCGACGTCATATACCTCGACTTTAAAAAAGCCTTCTATCTGGTATCCCACGATCACCTCTTGGTTAAACTGGCTAACTGTGGCCTTGACATCACCATGATTCACTGGCTGGGGAACTGCCTCTGCGGTAGACCCAGAGGGTGGTGGTTGACAGAAGCCAATCGTCTTGGTGCGCTGTGACCAGTGGGGTCCCACAAGGCTCTGTCCTAGGGCCTATACTGCTTAACATCTACATCAATGATGTGGACATTGGTGTCAGAAGCGGACTGGCCAAGTTTGCTGACAGCACCGAACTATGGAGTAAAGTATCCACACCTAAGGACAGGAGGGTGATCCAGGTGGATCTGGACAGATTCATGAAATGGGCGGACGAGAACCTGATGGTGTTCAACACCGAAAAATGCAAGGTTCTCCACCTTGGGAGGAAAAACCTGCGCCATGCTTATAGGCTCGGTAGTGCTACGCTGGTTAGCACTACAGATGAAAGGTACTTGGGGATCATGGTTGACCACAAGATGAACATGAGCTTTCAGCGTGATGCCACGGCTAGTAAAGCAAACAAAATGCTGGTTTGCATCTATAGATGCTTCTCAAGCAAATCCCGGGACGTCATTCGCCCACTGTAGTTGGCCTTGGTGAGGCCGCAGCTGGAGTACTGTGTCCAGTTTTGGGCTCCACAATTTGAAAAGGATGTGGAGAAGTTTGAGAGGGTGCAGAGGAGAGCCACATGCATGATCAGAGGTCAGGAAAACAGACCTTATGGTGAGAGGCTGAGAGCAATGGGGCTATTCAGCCTGGAAAAGTGCAGGCTCAAGGGTGATCTGGTGGCCACCTATAAGTTTATCAGGGGTGTTCATCAGGATCCAGGGGAATGACTGTTCACCAGAGCCCCCCAAGGGATGACAAGATCGAATGGTCACAAACTCCACTGTGACCAGTTCAGGCTGGACATAAGGAAGAACTTCTTTACTGTCCGAGCCCCCAAGATTTGGAATAGACCGCCACCTGAGGCGGTTCAAGTGCCCAATTTGAATGCCTTCAAAACCCATTTGGATGCTTATCTTGCTGGGATCCTATGATCCCTGCTGACTTCCTGCCCCTGGGGTGGGGGGCTGGACTCAATGATCCTCCAGGGTCCCTTCCAGCCCAAATGTCTATGAAATCTATGAAATACACACACACACACACACACACACACACACACACAAAATCAATCTTGATCTCTGTGGGTCTGGGAGACAAAATGTTGCCCAAGTTTTGTGAATGACAAGCAATTATTCTGAAGATTAATTGTGTAGAAGGAGAAATGATCACAGGAGTGACTGTCACAGGACATCTCTTCAAAACCAGTGTAACATTTTTCCTACAATCAACTGCTACAACAAAGCCAGAGGTTCAAAATAATAGCAGGCAAATAAATAGGATGTAGGTAGCTAACTACCAGGTTTAGAGGTGTTTAAATAGTCTCATTTGAGGTGACCATGTCCACAATTTTTTACCCACAATCAATTTCAGGCACAAACAAAATGTCTAGCTGAACCAGATTTTCTGTTGTAACTATGATCTGGTTGGATAGCAGAAATGGAAAGAAGTATTATGTTCCTTTGATTCTCTCTTTGGTTCTGCTGTGGAATCAGCATAAGTGACAGCTACCTAGAGACTACACTAATTAACATCAGCTAATAATAATCCTCAAAAAACTGTAGGTTAACAGGACTGCCATATTCCTTCCACATCTCCAGTATTAGATGATGGAAATAAGAAGAGGAGTCATATAGAGTGCTGGACACCCAAAATCTCTGCCTTCTGAGGCTCAATAGCAGGATACATCCATCAGGGAAGGTTCAGGTAGTTACTATTCCCTTTTTAGAAAGGGACTAGAGAATAACTGAACTTCTAGCTGCCCAAAATGTTAGTCTTTAAGGTCTCTTGCTTCCCAGGCAGCTTGCTAAGACTCTTTACAAAATGGAACATTAATTAAAATCTTCCAGTAAGGAAACAATCAAAACAAGTCCCATAGTTTCAAAGAATGCCAAGGCCTTGCAAGGGAATTTATACAATATTTTTTAACATTTTGCTAATATAACACTGTAATGAATATTTTCAGTACCAGGCTAATTCAGATGACCCCTCAGTTAGCAAACATAAAATGCATGAGATAAACGCATTCACTTTTGGAACGTATGTTGCTAGAGTTACCCAATAACATACTTGTTTTCGGGATTCTAGTTCAAAGAGCATTTATACCAGACATACCAGTATGCCTCAACTTGTTTGCCCGAGATCACACTGATATAAAATTGAAGTGATCCTTTTTATTTTGCCCGTCTCAGGACCCAAAGTAGAGTCAACCATTTTAACAGAAGCACACCTTTTAAAAAGATATTCTGATGCACGGATTTTGCACTGATACTATTTTAACAAAAAATGTACAGATTGGGAAAGGCAAAAAGGCATGAATGACAGAAACTTACAATCACAGAGAACTGATTACATGGGATATATTCCAAATTGATCCTATTATTTGTTTTAGATGTAGCCTTGGGTTTTATATTTTTTATTTATTTACTTAACAAGGTTAATTGTCTCTAAAAAGTTCATGGGCCACATACTGGCCCTTTTTGCTTGCGCTGTACCCCTGCCACCTCCCTCCACCCCCACCCCCTACCCCCACCTCCCTTTGTAGTGTTATTTTGCAAATAAATTTTAGCTGACTCAGTTCGTGGGAGGATATTTACCAGCTGTGGGCAAAAATGAATGCACCATGCTTTCTGATTTATAAGCTGTACTCTAGCCCCATGCTCCCATGGTGCAATTTATTGTGATACTTTTCCTAGAGGATCCCCTTATCATAGGAGGTGATATAGAACACTTGGGGAGGCAAAGTCCCTGTCCTTCACATGCTTACAAAGCACTTTTAAACAAGACTCAAAAAACAGGAAAAGTGAAGGGAAGGAGGACTAGAGTATCAGCAATATATTTATGTGTTTATACAAGCTACCAATATACATGAAGGGATGATCAGAACTATGTCCGTAACCTGGTGACTCTGAAATCATTTTCACTTCATTTCCTATTTAAATGCAGTGATGTCTGGAAGGCCACGGTACAGTTAGGGCACAAGACTGGTAAGTTTTCATGGAAGCAGAATTGCGAAACAAAGCATTGTGCTTGTGCTTACTCCATGCCTGTGTGCTTTTTGCTTCTTTTGTTTTTTTTATTTTATTTTATTTACACTGACATTCTGATTTGGTAACATTTCCCACTTTATTTTTACTGGTGGAAATAAGTATACTACACACAGCAGTAAAGTATCAAATCCTAGGTCATTGCCTGGTGGGTAACTCCCAGACTATTATGCTAAACATACTTTAGTGCGCTGAGTTATGGTTTGGTGTTTAGATTTAAAAGAAAGGCAAATGGTTACAAAGAAATCAAATGATTGCTACATGCCTCTTTAATTTTGCACCATTTTAGATATTCCATTGGCGATTGAATTAGGATCGTTTGCACACAGAGTATAGCCCTTCAGTACTCATGAAAAACAACTCACCTTAGTTCCTGTAGTTGGTACAAGTCCTACAGCTGCCATATAAGTACTGCCAATTGTCTTGATCTTTTCTATGTCCTTATAACATTCTTTGTCCATAAGCTTTGTTTAAAACACAAAACTGTTAAACATTACATAATATTTTAGACAAGAAACCAGTTATCAGATAACATGTGCACACTACAGTTGATTGAACCGACTCATTCTTTATAAACCAGGATTCCTACAGTTCAAATCAGTGGCAATATTACCAGTGAGTTCCACAGGAGCAGCATCGGCCCCTAAATGATTGTTCAGTAGTTTTTGCAGGCATAAAGCTGCAGATTGGAACCTTGGAAAGTCCCAATAGGCATCTAATTTTCATTGAAAACATAAGTCACTTTATCAGCACATTCAAACTAAGCTGAATTTCCACAGTCATCTGTTGGAAGAAGCATGGTAGATCAGAGGAAAGAGTTTTGACCTTACCTCATCAAAATCAGCAATAATTTCATTTAAGAGGCGTAAACACTCTACTCCCATGTTATTGCCATCCAGCTCGATGTAGAAATCATTGAAATTTGGAATGGAAGCAAACATCACTCCCACTTGTGAATATGACTGATAATAAAGATCCTGCAATTTTTGAATGATATAATTTTTTAAAATTAGAGATTAGCATAAATAGATGGTATTCTTATGATCTCAATTTCAGTGCTGTATAACATGAAATCAGTCATCAAACAAAACAAGTCATCAAATAATTTTTTAAGCTACTAAAATCAATTTAAATCAAATCAACTGACATTACTATTTATTTCCAGTAGAATTACATTTTGCAGTGCTTAATAGACATTTAGTAGAAAATTAGAAAACCTAAATAATGTTAGAGCTCAAGCTTCCTATTATTAAAGAGAAATTCTATTATGTTTTGTCAGACTCTGTCCTTTAAGTAATGGATGGAACATGTTTTTACCCTTACGAGATGAACACTGCTTCATTCCTTTCTCTACCAGCAAGGAAGAAAGGAGCCCTAAATGCAGTAGAAAAATTGTCTTTTGACACTATGGTGTGAAATTATTATGGTGGGGCAGAGTCCAAATTCAAGGAAAGTGTAGGCAATACTTGAGAGATGGAAGTTTGAAACATGTGAAGAAAGAAAAAGGAAACACTGTGCAAGTTCGTTGCCCATTCTGTCCTCTAAAGGGGCACTGATGAAGCAATCATCTGAGGAAAGGAGGTGTTACTTAAGAAAGCTTATGCATTTGATTTAGTTAGTCTATATGGTGCAAACCTATCTAGCCTTCTGATTTCCCTAGATGTGTAACTGCAATCTTTGGCTGGTACAGTTTGGAGGCTATTTACACAGTCTAGGAGAATTCTGCCAGGTTTATTCTCCTGGTAGAAAAACTTACACAGGGACAGACATTTAAATGAGGAGGCCCTGAAAACTGGAGAGCTTGCAGTGCTGACACTGTGTAGCCAGGGTGGGAGACCCTGTGCATACTTCTCAGCTTGCTTTGCAGGCTCCCTTATGCTGCCTAAAAATAGATGGCAGCAGTGCATAGGGTAGCCCTAATTGACTGAGCAAGACTGCCCACTGTCAGCCTGTGTTTCCTTGAAGCACCATCATGTGAGGACAAGGAAGTGGGATTGTTTTGCTCCTAGCTGGAACAGCAAAGAATAGCAAGCAACACAGAGTCTCCGGGGATGCAGGAGTGGGGCAGATGCTGGAGGACTATGGCTTCTTCCAGGAAGTTTCTTCCAATAAGTTTGCTCTCCTAGGAGAAATTCTCTTGGGAGTGATTTAACCCTGGTGGTTCCCACAGTATTTCTCTTTTGAAGTAGCTATTTTTACTCTAGAAGAAAAAGCCTGGGAGAGAAGAGACTCTCCTAGGAGAAACTGGGTGCATCTACATGAGGCACTTACTGCGGTTGCCTAATTAGCACAGCAGTAAAGTATCACCATCTACACAAGCAGTGATAGTAGGCTGGAGTAAACTAATTAACTCTACCATAGGATAGTACTGCCCAACACAAGTACTATTCTATGGTGGAGTTATTTACTCTACTGCAGTGCATACACAGATGGTGACCAGGGCTGGCTTGGGCATGAGGGTGCTAAAATGCTGGGCTAGCTCTTCACTGTAGCACTCTCATGCCCCAGCCAGATCCTACACAGCACACTGAACCAGGCAGGAGCAGCTCCTGGCTGGCAGGCTGACCCCCTTGGACCTTCTGCCAGCCAGTACTGCACTGTGCCAGCTCAATATCTTGTGGCCCTGGAGAACCAGAGAAGGTAACTGGAAGTGCATGACCTATGTACTGTAATGGAAGTTTCAACATAGTGGTACCATTTTTTTAGTAGAAGTAGTTATCATGACTTATACCAGGCAGGGTCACAGAGAAATAATGCATATAATTATGTGTTTGTTTTTACCCTGGGGCTTACCATATTCCTTGGGTTAGACATAAGAAAATGTTGTGCAACATGTGCTGGCAACAGATTGAAGAGGATTCTTTTATTATCCAGCTTGACTCTTTCCATATCATCCCTCTCTTCTTCTGCCTAAGAGAGTTGAAAGAAAGAAAAGGCTTTTAAAAGCAATATTACAGAGAAGAGTAAGGCTGGAAGGAACTTCAAGAGATTATTCAGTAACTGGCCAGTAAGCTGGTTTCCCACATGCTGCTGGGGATGGGAGGAGCCTGGCCAGGTCTGCACCGGCCAGCAGACTGGTATAACGTGACAAGCCTATGGCTGGGGAGGGGTCAGGCTCCCTTGATCTGAGACCTGATGTAGGCTATGGCACAGAGACTCACTCTAGAACAACGTGCTAATAAACTTGTGTCTGTACCTGCCAGGAACCCAAGTAGCAGGTAGTTGATACCTGGTAAGCTCATGTGAGTAAAGACTGCTTATTGCTTTCTGTGTGGCCTTCAAAATGCTTTTATCCTATTAAAATATGCCATACTTTGTGAGAGTCATTGCCTATGTATGAGAAAGCAGAATTATAGCCACTGAACTAAATTCATTTTGATTTATTTGGTTGGCACTTTGGGCTGAGATTTTCAAAGCTGAGTCAAAAGGCCAACTTCCATTAAAATGAATGGGATTTAGAGGGCTTCAAATCTTTTACGACAACTTTGTAACATGCCTATCTACCCCTTTTTGCAAATCTCAGCCACAGTTTGGAAGCTCAGCCAAAGAACATAAGAACATAAAAAGTGCCATACTTGGTCAGTATCCTATCCCGAATAGTGGCAGAGGTGGATGCTATAGAGAGAGAGTTTTGAACTGGTTAGACCCATTTCATTGTCACTTCCTGCAACTTCACTGGTGTCAAAGGTCACATGACATCACTTCCTGCTGTGATACCACTTGCTGTGAGGTCTTTGAATATGGCTTGCCAGCCCACTGGGTGATAAAAAGTTCATGATCTAGCCCCATATTCAAAAAGGCTGGACACCCTTGATTTAGTTCAACCAGGAATCAAATGTACAACTTTGGTGTTATTACCACCAGGCTCTAAACAACTGAGCTAAACAGCCACTCATTTTATAATGAACCAAAAATTAAATTAATTAAAGTAGAGACAATTAAAGGAATGAAAGTAGGAAATGATGTGGTTCCAACAAGCTTGCTACATACAAAGCAAAATTCTAAAGTCCTTATTCAGATCAATTATGCTTTGTTGCAAAGGCTGTTAAAGTCTACCATTGACTTCAATTGACTTCTTCTTATGCTCTGACCTAGACATGTAAAGTCAGAGTAGCTCTACTAAAGGCAAGTAGGTCCAATGAAAGTTTGCCTGACAAGGACTGAATCAATACAGCAAGCAAGGGTAAGGTGAGTACTTAGTCCACAAATTCTTAAACACCTTTTTTAAAATTCAACGCATGAGGAAGGAAGTTTCTAAAGCAGCGGTTCCCAACCTCAGGTCACGGGGGCAATTCTAATGGTGCTGTGCACAAAGGCTAAGCTGTGCCATGTGCCAAGAGCTCCCCCGCCCCTGAGCTACCGTCGCCACACTCTGCTCCCAGCAGTGGGTTGTGACACAAAAAGGCTGGGAACCACTGTCCTAAAGGTATGTCTATATTTCTGTCTGGTACAGATACTGGAGATACCATTTAAATGATCTGGTAATGAGCTGGCCATGGCAACATGGAGTCAGCAAAGACTAATTAATTCTGTTGTAAAGTTCCAAACTACCAGAATCCAAGTTGGTTCAGGCCCTCTTTGCAGTTATTTCTTTGACACACCTAAGACACATCTGAATCTTGAAGGATTTCTATATTGATACATTACATCTTTTAAATGACTTTAAGCATCTCCATGTTTGCCATATACACAAATGAAATTGCCTAAATGGATTGGGTTGTACACACAGAAAAAAAGACTGTAGAGGGAAAGCAGGGAACTATAGGCCACTGACTCTAACTTCTGTTCCTGGAAAACTGGAAGAGATGATGACGATAATAATAATGATAATAATTCAGCACATGGATAAACATGATTTGCTGGGGAAATCATGCCTCACCAACCTACTAGAGGTCTTTAAGAGTGTCAATAAGCAGGTAGATCAGGGTGTTCCAGTTGACACAGTATATTTGGACTTGCAAAAAACCTTGACAAGGGCCTTCATCAGACACTCTTAACTAAAGCAGGTGGATTACAGGGAATTTCCACTCATGGATTAAAAATTGGCTTAAAGATAGAAAGTGAAGAATGAATATAAATGATGAGTTTTCAGGATGGAAAGAAGCAAACAGCAGGGTCCCTACAAGGATTTGTGCTGGGACCTGTGCTATTTAATGTATTCATAAATGATCTGTTACCCTTCATGTCCCTTGCTAGCTGAAACTCCAATTGCACTTTGGCCTTCCTAGCTTCATCCCTGCAAGCCTAAGCAATGCTTTTATACTCCTTCCTATTTATTTGTCCAAAATTGCAACTTCTTATAAGCTTGCTTTTTGTGACTTAGTTTACTGAAGATTTCCAGGCTATGCCAAGCTGGTCTTCTGACATACTTCCTAGTCTTCCTGTGCATCAGGATGGTATGATCCTGAAAGGATCCTGAAAGAGGAGATCCCTGACAACAATTCACAACACATGATTCTCATTACAAAAAGGGAGTGCTGCTGCAGCTGGAGGAATCTGCTCTGCTCTGCTCTGATTGGTTGGAGCAGCTCTGGAGCAGCTCAAAAGGGATGCTGGAGATGAAAGAGATCAGATGCCAGGAAAGCATGCCTGAGGAGGTTGAGAAGCATTTAAACTGCCCACATTTTCTAATCCTAGTCACTGACCGACTACAGGAGATTCCAGGTAGTAAATCCAGGAGGTATTGCTAAGGAGCTCCAATGTTAAGGCTTAACAGCGGGAGCTAGAACTGACACAGACTCTTTATGGAGGCCCATGGTGGTGGTGCTTTAGGGGTGGAGGAGCCCCCAGTCCTGACCACATAAGGGGACTTGCTGGTCAGCAAGTCAGTACAATGCCAGTTGACTAAGTGTTGGCTCAGCTGACTGAGTGCTTTAGATGGCTGGGGCACAGGGTGCTTCACTGTGGGCTAGCAAGCAGGCAGCCCCCACACTGAAGCACCCACGTGCCCCAGTCAGCTGCTTTGCAGCACAGAGAGCACCACTGGAACAGCCCTGGGCTTGCAGGCTTACCCCTGGTGCTCCCTGCCAACCCAGGCTGCTCTGATGGGGCTCTCTGTGCTGCAAATGAATAAACCCTGAAGCAATATGCTCCAGAGTTTGTTTGCTCCCAGGAACATGTTCAAACAGCATGCCCAGGAGCAAAAAATTCTGGAGCAATCAGCTCTGGAGTTTATTCATGTGCATTAATAGCATGCGTAGATGTGCCCAGCATGAAATTAAATTGTGGAACTCATTGACATCAGATGTTACGGAAGCTAACAGTTTAACCAGATTCAAAAAAGGGATTGGACAAATCTTGGAGAAAAGCAGCATCAGTAGCAATTGAGCATGAGCGTTAAGGATACAGCCTCTGAATCAGAACTTTCAAGACCATAAATGCTTGATGCTGCAAGTGAGAGAGGAATAGTGGAAAAAACTGCAGTCATACCCTGTTCAATCTCCCTTTCAGCATTCACTGTCTGCCACTGCGTGACACAGGCTGGTGGGCAAAATGGACATGGTATGACCCAGTAAATGGCAGTTTTTATGTTCTTATGATAAATTCAGTTACTGTCACAAGCCATAATGCCCAAAGGGCATGCATTAATGGTTGTACAGGCAACAAAGTGCATGTACTAGAAGAGCCTGATACCGAAAAATGTAGGTTAACCTAAATTAGGTTGCTTAAAATTAGGCTTTTAAAGCTGTATTTAGGTATCCAAATATACACAGATCTGACTTCAGCTGCAGAAAGACACAAAAGCCTGTGGCAGATCACTTCAACCTCCCTGGACACTCCATTGCTAACTTCAAGATTACCATTTTCAGGGGCGGTGGGGAAATTAGAAAACAGTTTGAATGGGAAATTGCAGACAAGAAATCATCCACAAACTAGACTGTGTTAAGTCTAGCAGGGACTATGGATTGTTAAATTTAAGTAGGGACTATGGATTTTTATCTCATTAACTGGATTAGCTTTTGTGCTGCCCAACCTTTGTTTCCAGATGTTTTTCCTGCTTGTTTACTTTTCTCTCCTAGTACTGCCTTCCTCTCTCCCTTCCACCCTCCATTTTCTTTTGCATTGTAACGTCTTTCTCCTTATACTCTGTTTTCTATATGTCCTTTCACAGCATCTGATGAAGAGAACTTGGGTTAATGAAAGCATATGTTCTCTATATATATCTTAATTAGTTAGTCTATAAAGGTGCATAACTATCCTGCCTTCTGATTCATTTTCAGAAGTCAGTGGGAGTTGTGGGTTCTCAGCTGATTTTGAAAATCAGGACAACTTTATTTCAGGTGCTTAAACACAGGTGTACAGATCTATCCTCAGGCCTCTACTTCTTGGGGACCTTGGCCTTAAGTCTTTTGTCAGTTCTTTCCCACATATCTTCTCAAAAGAGGCATCAGTTTTTTCCTGCTCCCAGGTCTCTTTATGAATCAGAAAATTGGATAAAATTAAGCCTATGAAAATCTCAGCAAGTAGAATTTATTCTTTAACCCCAATTATTTTTCACTAAATGCAACATGATTGTTTATTTATTTAACTAACTCAGTAAAAAATGAGAGTTAGGGAAGTATAAATTGACATACCCCAAATTAAGATCTACTATTATATCTCACATTGGAGTCTAATCTATATATTTCCACTGTCTTTTTACTCCTGCATTATGTAGTTAATTTGCTCTTCTGATGAAGAGCTAAGGATGTTGTTTGCCATCTATGTATAAGAAATATCAGCAAGCTATTGCCCATACACATTATTAAAACAAGAGGAAAAGGTTATATGAAAACTCTTCCCTTTGAGGACGAAATAAAAAGACTTAGGAAAGAAAAAGTTTTTCGGTGAGGGGTGGAGGAGGAAGAGTTGAGTTAAGACAATCTCTTACAGCTCTATGGAAGTCATTAAGGTAGAATTTTTTTTGTTAAAATTATAGGGCGTGTATACATGAGATGCTAACTGCATATTAGCCTAACAACACTGCACAGTAGTATGCTTGTCAAAAACTGTGCCAATATGTTATTGCACAGTAGTATTAGGCTACTGCACAGTTAGCATCGCTAAAAACCCATGCACTGGCACTAGTGCACACTGATTTAGTACTTGGTTATCCAAGTACTAAAAACTTATTGCGCAGTAACTATGGCACATTAATGAATGTGTAGATGCACCCATAGAAGACTTATCCTTGACTTTCTTTAAAGGCAAGGTAAAATAATACAGCCAGACCTGAAAATGACTCCTTAAAGATGACTTCTTTGGGAGTCTTCACCCTTTCTGAAAATGAGCTTTCAGTTCTTTATCTAATTTGTATGAGATGAATCTATTATAATTTGTTCAGCAGAGGAAAAATCCTCAGAGGAGCCAAGCCCTCCAGTAAATAATGGAATTTTTATTCTAACAAAAGTTTCTATTTTCCAGTTGTGAGATTGTCCTAATACTTCTTGCTGCTTAATCTTCATTCACGGGTTTCTCAAAGTACCTCAGAGACACAAATTGTATTTCTGTTTATCACTATCTACAACCATTTTAACTGGTGCAGGCTGACAATCCACAACCTAGTGGGGATCTGAACATTTATAATAGTAAAAAGAGAACTTTTTTCCCAGTCCCACCAGATCTCCATTATCCCTATGAGATAGTAGTCATTCTTGTTTAGCAGGAGGACCAGTTCCTCCTGTTTATTTCCCAAGCTCCTGGCATTGGTGTACAGGCACATAAATGTCTCATTAGAGGCTCTAGTTTTCCCTACACATTGTTCTGGGGCTGGGGTAGGGGTGGGTTCCCTTGAGTGCCTTAGCCTGCTGGATTTGCAAAAGTTTCCCAGTGGACTTGCTGTGGCAGTAGTCCCCTCATCCCCTGGCAGGCTTAATTTAAAACCTGGTCAAGCAGGTCAGCCATTCTGGCTGAGAAGAGCCTCCTCCCTAGTCCAGTGAGGTGGAGGCTACCTATTCCCAGCAGACCACTGCCTCTCTCATCAAAGAGTGGACTATGATCGTGGAAGTCGAAGCCTTCACGATGACACCAGCACTGCAGTCTTTGGTTGCTTACCTTGATCCTCCTCTCCCTCCTCAGCCTGTAACCTGTAACTGGGAGGATTGAAGAAAATACCACCTGCACTCCCAACCCCTTAACCCCCACTCCCAAAGCCCTGTAGCCTCTCTTGACCCAGCTGGGATTGCTCCGAGCCATGTCATTTGTGCTCACATGGACAAGGAGCATAGGGTAGTGGTTGGTGGGCTGGATGAACTTTGGGATCCTCTTGGCTATGTCCCAGATATGGGTTCCTGGGAGGCAGCAGACCTCTCAGGCTAAGAGTTTTGGGCAGCAGATTGTGCCCCCAGTTCCCCTCAGGAGGGAGTCTCCCACAACAACCACTCTACATGTGGCCTTAGGGAGAGCAGGGATAGTAGCTGTGAGTGAGCCTCTGTTGTCTGCAGGAGGTGGCAGCTCTGCAGGCTTTACTGGGGCTGCCAGAGGTTCATACCCATTGCAAAACTCCAGAGGGGAGGGGACACTGGTGCAGTGGGCCTTGGGCCCATTGACTACCTTGGTCCAACCCTCTGGATGGACAGTATGGGAGATCCTTGAATCCTCCCTTGTCCTGAAAGATGACCAGAGAAATCCAGGGCAGACTAAGGGCCAAAAGAGGAGCACATAAAAAGTGGAAACAGGGAGAGATCACCAAAGAGGAATATACCTCTTCTGCTCGTGCTTGTAGGGAGGCAGTTAGACAGGCCAAAGCTACCATGGAGCTGAGGATGGCAACCCAAGTAAAAGACAATAAGAAATTGTTTTTTAGATATATAGGGAGTAAAAGGAAGGCCCAGGGAGGAATAGGACCTCTGCTAAATGGGCAGAAACAATTGGTGATGGACAGAGGGGACAAGGCTGAACTCCTCAATGAGTTCTTCGCCTCAGTGTTCCTAAGCGAGAGGCATGACAAGTCTCTCACTGGGAGTGTAGGGAGGCAGCAGCAAGGCACCAGACTTCCATGCATGGACCCTGAGGTGGTGCAGGGTCACTTGGAAGAACTGGATGCCTTTAAGTCGGCAGGCCCGGATGAGCTCCATCCGAGGGTACTGAAGGCACTGGCCGACATCATTGCAGAGCCACTGGCGGGAATATTTGAACGCTCGTGGCGCACAGGTCAAGTCCTGGAGGACTGGAAAAGGGCCAATGTGGTTCCCATTTTCAAGAAGGGGAGGAAGGAGGACCCGGGCAACTATAGGCCAGTTAGTCTCACCTCCATCCTTGGCAAAGTCTTTGAAAAAATTATCAAGGCTCACATTTGTGAGAGCCCGGCAGGGCAAGTTATGCTGAGGGGAAACCAGCATGGGTTCGTGGCAGACAGATCGTGCCTGACCAATCTAGTCTCTTTTTATGACCAGGTTACAAAACGCCTCGACGCAGGAGGAGGGGTGGATGTCGTATACTTGGACTTCAGGAAGGCCTTTGATACGGTATCCCACCCCATACTGGTGAACAAGTTAAGGGGCTGTGACTTGGATGACTGCACAGTCCGGTGGGTAGAGAATTGGCTGGAGGGTCGCACCCAGAGAGTTGTGGTGGATGGGTCGGTTTCAACCTGGAGGGGTGTGGGCAGTGAGGTCCCGCAGGGCTCGGTCCTTGGACCGATACTCTTTAATGTCTTCATCAGCGACTTGGATGAGGGAGTGAAATGTACTCTGTCCAAGTTTGCAGATGACACTAAGCTATGGGGCGAAGTGGACACGCCAGAGGACAGGGAGCAGCTGCAAGCAGACCTGGACAGGTTAGACAAGTGGGCAGAAAACAACAGAATGCAGTTCAACAAGGAGAAATGCAAAGTGCTGCATCTAGGGAGGAAAAATGTCCAGCACACCTACAGCCTAGGAAATGACCTGCTGGGTGGCACGGAAGTGGAAAGGGATCTTGGAGTCCTAGTGGACTCCAAGATGAACATGAGTCGGCAGTGTGACGAAACCATCAGAAAAGCCAATGGCACTTTATCGTGCATCAGCAGATGCATGACAAATAGGTTCAAGGAGGTGATACTTCCCCTCTATCGGGCGCTGGTCAGACCGCAGCTGGAGTACTGCGTGCAATTCTGGGCGCCGCACTTCACGAAGGATGCGGATAATCTGGAGAGGGTCCAGAGAAGGGCCACTCGTATGGTTAAGGGCCTGCAGGCCAAGCCCTACGAGGAGAGACTAGAGAAACTGGACCTTTTCAGCCTCCGCAAGAGAAGGTTGAGAGGCGACCTGGTGGCTGCCTATAAGTTCATCGGGGGGCACAAAAGGGAATTGGTGAGTATTTATTCACCAAGGCCCCCCCGGGGGTTACAAGAAATAATGGCCACAAGCTAGAAGAGAGCAGATTTAGATTGGATATTAGGAGGAACTTCTTCACAGTTCAAGTGGCCAAGGTCTGGAACGGGCTCCCAAGGGAGGTGGTGCTCTCCCCTACCCTGGGGGTCTTCAAGCGAAGGCTAGATGTGTATCTAGCTGGGGTAATGTAGGCCCAGCACTCTTTCCTGCTTATGCAGGGGGTCGGACTCGATGATCTGTTGAGGTCCCTTCCGACCCTAGCATCTATGAATCTATGACTTTGGTCTACCCTCAGCCTCCAGGGGATGAAGGGCCTGGCAGTAGGAGTCTAGCTTCTGCTCACCATCCCTGTTGGCATGCAGTCTCTGGACTGTGGCCTGGAGCTCCTCTATCTGGCACCTCAGAGAGTCACAAGGGAGGTGGCCATGCTCCCGGTCGCATGTGCTGCGAGGCAGAGGCTCCGTCTGTGCGGAGCCCAGAACCATGGGTTCCATCTGGGTGGATACCTCAGAAGTGCCAGAGGGGGAGGCCTCAGACTCTGAGGGGACCCTTGGGGTGTGGCGTGTGGCCATGTGCATTGTACCACTGGTAGTCCAGCTACTTCTGTGACTACCTACCCTGTGGCCCACTGGCAGGGCCTCGGGCCCTCCTGCTTGAACTCCCATGTTAACTCACATGTTGGGCCCAGAAGTGTGCCTGTTTGCGTATCCTGTTCATGAGGCTCCCGTTGTGTGGCTCCCTGGGGGCCAGGCCAAGTAGCAGCTGACTGGGTTGGGGTCCCCCCCTCCTCTGCCACAGGCTCCATCTACCTCCAGCTGAGCTGGGGGGGTCCAGGTTGGGGTCCTGCTGGGGGGGGTTCTGGGGGTCCCTGGGCTCAATAGGGACACGATGAGCTTTCGCCTGTGCGTCTCTTGCTGGAGCCAGGGACAAACATCTTATGTGACAAACAAGGTGGAGTAGGGAATTTGAAGATTAGTAGGACAGCCAATCTACAATACAGATGACCCACACCATTCGTGGGGGATAAATTCTGGAGATCCCTGCGAATGGTGAAATCTGCAAATATGGCACTGCATTCATGAACGCAGTGCCCCCAGCAGCTGGGGGGCAGGGTACGGCTGTGCTGGTGACGGCGGGAGCCTGGTGCTGGTGGTGGGAGCCAGGTGGGAGCAAGTGCGAATCTGCTGAGATGCTCCTGTAAGTGTATTTAAGATGTGGGTTTGACATTCGTGAATATTTGAAACCGCAAATGCTGAACCCGCAAACAGCAAGCGTTTCCGGTATTTAGTTCTCTATTTCTGAGCTAGAAGTACATAATCAGTATTCCTCCAGCATTGTTGCATCCAGTCCTAAGCCAAGCCTCCCATTTCTGTCTGAAATAATTAAGAAAGCAGTACTTACCAAGCTCTAGCACTATGTATCATTAACTAATATCTCTGGTACCTCACCATCAGGGTTCAGACCAGGGCATAGAACTTAGAGAGCAAAGTACAGAGCCATCTCTATTAACACTAAAACATGATCTCCCTGGCTAAGGACAGACATTCAAAAAGTTGGAGCCTAAATTGATTCAACCTTTGCAGGTTAGCCTAACTGCCTAGGCTGAACTGTTCTGCAACAGGACAAACATTCTTTCTGAACTGAGGCAATGCAGGCACGTGCCTGCAGTTGCTCAGGCCAGGAGCTGGGGAGCACTGCAGCCGGGTCTGCCTAGCCTGGCTGCAGCTGCTGCTCAATCTGCACTCGGGGCAGTGTCCGGCAGAATAAGCGTCCTCCTTCTGGGAGGGGGCTGGTCCCAAGCACAGACCGAGAGGCATTTGTGGTTGGGCTGGACAGACCTGGCTGTGGTGCCCCAGGGGCAAAGCGGTAAATAACCCTGCTCCCTACCCTCCTCCCTAGGGCCCTGCTGGTGGTGTCTGACTGTGCCCCCACCTGACTGCTGGAGAGGCAAGTGACTGTGACTGAGGCAGCAGCCCCTGTCACAGTTTCCACACGTGTGAGCCACTTTCTGGTGGGGGGTTGCACTGTGGGGCTGGCAGAGCTGCTGCAGAGTGAGGCAGCACTGTGGGGGGCTTGGAGTGGACCCCAGTGCTGCTGCACACAGCCCACAACAGATTTGCCCGCCCTGTAGCACAGCCCCCTGCCAGGAAGGGGATCACGCTCCATGACATAATGCCAGGGACTGCTGCTCCCATCAAGGACCCTGCCCCCTTTTGCTGCAGCAGGGCAGGGGCCCGGCCAGACACTGGCTGGCAGGGCCCCTTGTGGGGGGAGGAGGGCCCCCCTCCCTTCGGCATCCAGCAGAGGGAACAGCAGGGGGCATATTCCCATGTAGGGAGCGAGTGTGGCAGTGATAGCAGGCTGCCAGTGGGGATAGAAGGGAGACTAACCCTCCTCCCTGGCCCCCTCTGCCTTGGGGGCCATGGTGCCCCACTGCTGCCACAGTGAGAGGAGAGCACCCGGCAGATTTGGCTCAGGTCCTTGATGGTGGGACAGAGATGGGGGAATTAAACCCCTCTCTGGCCAGACCCCCACCCCTGCCTGTCTCTGCTCCAGCTGGGGAGCAGAGGGACAGGGCCAACCCTGGTGGGCTGTAGCAGAGAGTCCAGCCCAGAGAGCATGCTGGGATGCTGGGGGAGTCTGGTTTAAGTTAAACCAGGAAGGGGTCTGGGACAGACATTGCATAAACTGGTTTGAGCCAAAACAGTCAAGTTACATTCAGCCAGGTTTATCTCAAACTAGTTTCCGCTATTTTGAAACTGGTTTAGGTGCACTGAATGTCTATTCTGTTACAGCTTTAAACCAGTTCCTGATCATCAGTTTAGGTGTAATATCTGTCCCTAAGCCCCATGGCCACAGACACAAAGGGCCAGACCCTGTCCTAGGAAATTACTGAGAGAATGTGATCCCATTCTAGCCTGTTCATGTCTCTGAGAAACCATTAGTGTGTTTACTTTTGTAACACACCTTCATTATAGCCTGAAGTCCAAATCATTAAAAAGAAATCTGCATTTTGTATTAGCCTTGTATTGCATTATCAGGTTTGTTTTTAGGCTAGAGACCTTTATGTAGCCTTTGGACACAGTGGAACAAAAGGTACTGCTACAGTGCTTATGGGGGATGGAATAGCTCTATAACACTTTCAAATGCATCTCCTGAACAGAATTCAGAGTGCTGATGGGTAATTGCTTCTCTTTCTGAAGGCCCTTAGCAGCAGAGTCACTCAGAAATCTGTACTATCTTCATTTCCCTTCAACAGTTATCACGAGACTACTGGAAGAGATGCTGAGACTCCAGGCTCAGCTGCCAACAGTATGCCAGTGACACTTAGCTATGTATCTTATTTCTAGCTGATGAAATCACTACCACCATTAAAATGTAAGAATGCCTGCAGGAGATGAGAAACAGATGGTTCAAGCTAAAACAAGACAAGACTGAATGGAGGCTGATCAAAAAGGAGAATACCACCCTTCTACCTTCTATTAAAGATATGCAAACCCCATTTGTCAAGTGGTGTGAAACTTTAGGCTATTCCTTGCTAAACTAGATGACCTGGCAGCATCCATTTTTTTCAAAAGCATCTTTCACCTTCAACTTGCCAAGATATTTTACTCCTTCCTCATGGGTGAGCATCTGGCCTTAGTATGCCATGAATTTGTCACTTCCAGGCTGGATTACTTCAATTAGCTTTGGTGCTGAAGCTGAGTGTGAAGACGACATAAAATCTACTAGTATATAGACTGAATACAGGCATGCAGGCCTTCTCTATTGCACAGGCTGCCAGAACTATGTCTGGCTTGTGCCCAAATCCCTGCACTGGCTTCTAGTCAACTTCCAATGCCAACTTAAGGCCTTGGTTTTAGTTTTTAAAATGACTAGGCAACTCTGAAAAAACTCTCAAAATATGAAAGCCACATTGTGTCCCCAACTGAGTCAGGGACTAGGGCAGCAAGCAAGCTAAATTTCCTCCAGATGTCTTGGCTACTGAATGGGCTTGGCCACCAAAGGCCTAAACCAGCCTCAGCTGCTTGCATGTGTGTAGCTGTCTGCTTATATAAGCAGCTGCTTTTTCAGTCCCTAGATGGCTCCTTGAAAGGACAGATGCCAGTCTGTCTCTTCTTGAGTTTTTGACTCCTGGCTTTCTGGGTCCAGCTTGTTAGCTTCTTGGCTTCATCCTTGCTCCTGGTTCCTTCCCATTGGTTCCTGGTTCTAGTCCCTTGAGTTTTTTGCTTCCAAACTGCCTTGCCAGCTCCTTGACCCCTGTGCTAAAGTCTGGACCTCAAGAGCTGGTTCATGTTCTTAGTTTGACAACCCAGTCCTATACAGTTATAGTTTCCTATTTTGGACCCCTAGGCTAGTGACACTGGGCTGGATCCCTATCTTCTGTTCCAGTCCCATACCTCCTCCTCTCCATCTCATGATTCTACTAAGAATGACCTGCTTATATGTCAGCCTCTTACAAATCAGCCTTGAAATCCACCTGCTCCTGATCCCCTGACTCTAATTGGGCCCCTCGGTTCACAACCTTGTCTGTCCTTGATACCATGGCTACTGACCTCTAGGTTCAAGTGCTGACCACCTAAGTCCCAGTTGGACTGTTCACACACTGTCTCTAAAAGCCTACTAAACCTTGAATCTTACCTTGAATACACACGCACCTTGAATACACACACACACACCTTCCCCAAGCAGAATTCTAGCATAAAAAGGTTGGTGTGCCAGAGACTCAATAAAGTCCATTAGGGTCATCATTAGTGATTTTACATGGAAGGTGCCAAATACTACTGTTATGGGTAGCAGTGCAAAACGTAAAAATAGACAGGCAGATAAGATGGACAGAGCTAGGAAAACTCTGATTATGTACCTCTATCCACTCTTGGCAGGCCCAACCAGAGGGTAGTTTAACCAGAAGGTAGTGTTTCAGGTCAGACAGTCTCTCTTTTGAGTCATGCACTCTCATGGTTTCATTATGATCAGTAGGAAAAAAGCCTTGACAGGCCTTGCTGCTACTGATTCTAGCATTGAACCAAGAAATCTGAGGATCCCCCCTTCTTTAGATTGCTAAGGCAGATCTCACATACATCTGCTTGGAAGTCAGAAGTGAAGAGAGGGAAAATCCCTATGCCTCCTTGCATCTTCCTCTCCAGACCACAGGGACCATGGAATAAAACTCTCTCAGGTCCCAAAATGTATTGACGCTCAGCTTTATTAACAGTATCATCATTCTTCCACCTGAACAGTAGTCAAGCCAAGAGCATGCTGAATATCAATCAGAGTAGGCAACCACATCTTTTCCTACAACCATACCACAACTTACTTTGGAGTCACAGTAGACCATTCATTCCCTTACCAATCAGAAGGTCAGCAGCAAAGTCTCTGTACAGGTAGTTTTCTTAAGATGTTTAGCCAACTTGACATGGGGTGCCAACTCCAAAGTGCTCAGAAGGACTGCACTTTTAATGGCACCCCAGCAGAATATTGTGCTCCTGTATAGTCCAGAAGTTGTCAGACTAAAAAGCTCAACACTGTACTTAGCAGCACACTGAGACTCATAACAAGCTGCACAACCTACACAAACAGATGTACTCCCCCCATACTCTCAGGCATTAGCCCAAGAGATATAAGATGACAGACCTAACATCATTACCATCAAAAGAGGCAAGAGATGATGAAAACCACCTGCTCCATCAACTGTTAACTGAACACCCAAACAGTTGGAGGCATAGGAGGCTCAAAAGTCACAAACCATTTGCACATGAACCCCACAAGCTCCTGGAAGAGGTTGGGGATACTGAACCAAACTTATGGGCAGGCAGCAACCTAGTGAGCCAACCACTGGGAAAGGTCAGATTTATTCCTACAGCATTTTATACCAACTCCAAACGAGTCCCCCATTGTGTACAGCATTGATAGAAAAGTACGAGTCAAGCAGAACAAACTGAGATCTGGATAGGAATGCTTCAAAACAATCCTTCATATGATGAAAGTCATGGACAGCATCCTCTGTGAATGAGGGGACCCACAAACAGCACAGAACTTAAACAAAAGTTGCAATATGCACAAATGCTCAGACGTGATGGATGGAATCTGCACATTGAGTGATAATACCAGGCAGTGGCTCACAGATTTGGAAGTTGATATCTGATGCCATGTGAAAGAGAGAGAGATCTTAAAAACCAGGGAAGGAAAGACTTCCTTCATTTTTCCTCAAAAGTTCTTCCAGTGCTTTCCTCCTCAGGTGGCTGAGGCTTTGTAGGCTATCCTGTGGGCCTCTTATTGGCTTCTTATTCTTTTAATAATGCAAGTTAAGCCTGGCTATAGGAGCCTTTCTTGTGCCTCCAGAAGAAGATAGCAAAGACTCCTGGTTCTAGCAGTCTGAGGAACTCAGAATCTGGCAGGGATATCATCTTTTTACTGCTCTGCTTGGGCTCATAAGAGAAGAAATTTTAGGGCTACAGAAAGTGGCAGACATTCATAATGAATAAGACTTATACTCAGGGATCAATATTTTCTATATATCTGAGTATTAGCCAAATATTTGCCTCTATTTCTACTGACTGGGTCAGCAGGGTGTTTGTACAACAAAAATATTACCTCCCAGAACAAAGCAATTATTGCAAACATGTATGAGAAGGAAAAATCAGGAAAGAGTGCAACAAGAAAGCTAAATTTTGAAACTACATATGCAGTTTGGCAATCATAACAGTTATAGTATTTTGAAAACTTAAACTGTAAAACTGGGAGATTTTTTTCATGGTGTTCTCTTGAAAATAATAATAATAATAATAAATCTGATGGTATAGTTTCTGATAATAGTATCATACCTGAATACATAGAGTGTTGTATTACACAATTTTGTTATAGTCAAAATTACAACAAGCTCAAATATACAGGAGTTCTGAAACATTTATGAGCTACTATGTGTTTTATTAAAAACACAAAAGATACATTGTGATAAAGTAAAAAACTAAAAGTTATCACATAACATTTATCTGTCCGATGATATAGCTAAGTACATTGAACGACCCTGGTTCCTTCAGGAATAAATTCACATCATCTGAAGGGGGCGCTAAAACCACAAGAAAGAGACCATATCAACCAGCAATTTATGTCAACAGGGACTGCATAGGATTAGATTTTTAGCATTAGGTGTATACAGACTTTGAACTTCTGGCTTGAAGACTGTAAAATAATAATTCAGGCTTAGAAAAATGCTTGAAAGATGTTTAGGTATTTTCTTAAAAATGCAGCTAACGAGATGTACAGCAAAATTATTTGTATTTTCTCCACAGAAACATATGTAATCAATATTCACAGACAAACAGTTCACAATGAATAATATATTTGGAATGTTTACTCCCCCACCTTGATGGGTTTTTTTAATAATATATTTTTATAATTTGTTGTATGAACAACAATAACATTGTTCAACTATTCATGTTTTAGCTATTCACATGTATGATTAATAATGTAAAAGCTATTTTTTTAAATAAATTATTTAGGTTTTCAGTTTCCTCTACATTTTTTTTGCAGAAAATAAAGTCTTTTTTTAACCAGATCCATGCAACTTATATGCTCATTCAAAAACACGAAAAATAAATACCTGTGAATATATTAACGCTTTGAACAATATGACTTGCCTTCACATATGTAATCTGGAATACAGGCATACAACTTGTGTGCAACTATTTCTGTTCTCTAGTACTTAGGGTCGTAAGGGACCTAAATAGATCATCAGGTCCGACCCCCTGCCTCAGGCAGGAATGAGTGCTGAGGTCATAACACCCCAGCCAAATGTCTGTCCAGCCTCCTTTTGAAGACCCCCAAGGTAGGAGAGAGCACCACCTCACTTGGAAGTCCATTCCAGAGCCTGGCAGCCCTAACTGTAAAGTAATGTCTCCTGAACCTGCTCTCTAACAATTTGTGGCCGTTATTGCTAGTAACCCCCGGTGGTGCCCAGGGGAACACAGCCTCACCTATTTTCCACTGGTCCCCCCTGGTGAGTTTGTAAATGGCCACCGGATCCCCTCTCAGCCTTCTCTTGTGGAGGCAGAACAGATTCAGGCCCTTTAGTCTCTCTTCGTAGGGCCTGACCCACTGCCCCTTGACCATATGAGTGGCCTTCCTCTGGACCCTCTCAATGCTAGCCACATCCCCCTTGAAGTGCGGCGCCCAGAACTGGACGCAGTACTTAAACTGTGGCCTGACCAATGCTGCATAGAGAGGGAGGATCACGTCCCTGGACCTGCTTGTGACGCATCTGCAGATGCACAACTAGGTGCAGTTAGCCTTAATGACCACTTCCTCACATTGGCAGCTGATGTTCATCCTGGAGTCAAAAATGACTCCAAGATCCCTTTCTGCCACCATGTTGACAAGGGTGTTCCCCAGCCTATAGATGTGTTGCTGGTTCTTTCTCCCTAGATGCAGCACCTTGCACTTGTTTGTGCTGAATTCCATCCTATTCTCATGCACCCAGCTCTGTAACCTGTCTAGATCTAGCTGGATTCTGTCCCTCTGCTCGTGTGCCCACCTCACCCCACATCTTGGTGTTGTCAGCAAATTTGGACAGCATGCTTTCCACACCCACCACCACTTTCTGGGTGCGACTGTCTAGCCAATTTGCCACGCATCTGACTGTGTAGGCATCAATGCTGCAGTCACCTAGTTTTTTAAAGAGAATGTGGTAGAAAACAGTGTCAAAGGCCTTCTTAAAGTCCAGGAAGATAATATCCACCTTGATGCCCTCATCCAGGGACTTTGTGATGTGATCATAAAAGGAAAGCAGGTTAGTCAGGCAGGATCTGCCCTCAGTAAACCCATGCCAGTTGCCCCTAAGCATTACCTCCCCTGCTGGGCCCTTGCAGATGTGGTCCTTGATAATTTTCTCAAAGGTCTACCCAAGGACCAAGGTAAGACTGACTGGCCTATAATTGTTGGGGTTCTCCTTTCTCTCCTTCTTGTAAATGGGGACCACATTGACCCTTTGACAATCCTCTAGTACCTGGCCAGAGCCCCACGAGCGTTCATACAGCCGTGCCAGGGCCCCGCTATGGCCCCCCCGCAATTCCCTCAGCACCCTCGGGTGAAGAGCATCTGGACCTACTGATTTAAACACATTCAGCCCCTCCAAAAGTTCCCTGACTACATATAGTTATATAACTTTACGTTTTATAAAATATTTTCTACTGCTAATAAACCATATTTTATTTCTTGATTTCCTTAATTTTGGCTCAAGATCCAAAACTGACCATCCTTTCTTTTAATCCAGCCTATCTTGATGTCATAATTACAACTAAAACATCCATTGTGAGACTAGGACTTGGGAATAATTATAATACTGGGGTCTTAGCACATGTTGTAAACTGTCTTTCCAGCTCTAACAATTAGCTATATTAATGGGGAGTTTTGAAAAAGAATCTTACTTTGTGAAAGCTTCCTTAATAGGGCATATTAAAATATCATTTAACAATATTCTTCTTCATCCCAGCTGCTTCATTTATGCTCTTTTGAATAAAACTGACTCAAGTAACTTATTTACATTTGTGGTAGCAGAAGTTTTAAAATAAGTACTTGTTAAGCAGTGCTTGCCACACATGGGCTAAGCTGAAGATTTCTTTCGTGTCACAGAATTTGTATCCCGGCTCCTTGTGCAAACACAGATTTTGCAGCTGGCATTTGCTGGGCAGAGAGGCACTCTGGTTGTGTCTCCCTTCCTCTAGTATCATACTCTGGACTAGAGTAAGAGACAGACAGAAGTCATTACTGTGACTCTGCTCCCAATCCTCCTACTCAGTTTTCAGGATCTGACTCTGCTGACAGTAATACCTAAGACTTTTATTTGGATTATCTATGTATAAGATTTTACAAAATAAATAGATGTTCACAGCTCCCTTTTAAATTCAGAGTGACTAAAGGAAACAGAAATGATAATGAAGTGGGGATATAACAATGATGTAATACTCATTGCCTTTGCTGTAAACCAAAGTACAATTAGAATTATAGAAATTAGGGTTGGAAGGGACCTCAGGAGGTCATATAGTCCAATCCTCTGCTCAAAGCAGGACCATTCCAAACTACATCATCCCACCCAAGGCTTTGTCTACCTGGGTCTTAAAGCTCCAAGGAACTCCAAACTTCCACAACCACCATGGGTAATCTGTTCCAGTACTTTACTATCTACATGAGATACTTTACTGCAAAGTAGTGTAGTTTATTGCACAGTAAGCATGCATGTCTACACATACACACGCTTACTGCACAGTAAACTTTGCTATGTGCGAGTAAATTTGCTAGCTGCTTATGCAAGTGCAAATTTACTCATGAGTACTTATTGCACAGTAGCATTTATGTAGGTGCTACTAGGGAGCAGATTTGCTCCCGGTCAGCCCTGCCAGGACGCTCAGACCCAGGGTCGGGAACCTCTCCTGCCCCAAGACTGGGCTGCCTCTGTGGCAGTCCCAGCCACAGCCCCTTTAAAACCCTTCAGGCATTTTGAGCCCTCAGGCACAACAGCAGAGAACTTGGTGGGGACTCTTGGCCTCTGTTATCCCTGCACAGGCCACAGGCTACCTGTGCTAGCCTGCCTGCACCCCAGCACCACTGCCTGGCAATGTAGTGCTATGCAGCTACCAGGCCTGCATCATTCAGCCCTGCAGGCTGCTGCAGGCTCCTGCCAGGCCTGCCAGCCCCTGGTTCCAGCTGCAGCTAGCTCCTTGCTGCTGGTGACAGTGCCAGTTGCCTGAAGCCAACCACCAGCAGCATGCCTGGAGCCTGCAGGGGCTGTAGGGCATTGCCTTACCACTCAGCCCCTCATCCTGTGCCGTGCCCCTGTGGTGGGCACTGCAGGTAAGCTGCCCAGGTTTGGCAGCATAGGGACAGCCTGCAGAGCTGGCACAGGTGCCCTGATCACATCATCACCAACACCTTTTGCCACTGCCCGGGGCCCCAACTGGTCGCAGAAGACTGGTGATCTCATGGCACTGTGGGGTGAGGTAGAGGTGCAGTGCCAGTTTGTGCAGGGTGGGTGCTCCAGCACCCCTGTCTCTGAGGGGCTGTCAGGATGGATGCAGCATTGTGGGCAAAATGGGTCAGTGTGGCAGTGCCACATAAAGGTCATAGCCTTGTGGATACAGTGGGTCACCATCACCAACCACAATCGTCAGTTGATGCATGCCCCTTTATGCAGCAGCTGACTGAGATCCTTGCCCCCCAGAACACAGGCCACAGCCGTGCTGTGTACAGCAGCATGGGTGGCCTGCCTCAGCCCTTGCTCTGGCCTGGCACCTGCGGTGACATGTCACTGAGGGAGGGCGTCTCAGGGCACCAGCAGTCTGTCCTGCCAAGTTCCCCATCCCCAGCTTCCACCAGCAGCTCAGGGAGCCTGGGTCAGTGCCTGCCAGCAGTGCTAGCTCATCCCTGGGTCAGGGCCCCTTGCCAGGTGTCCGAATGCTACATCCCTTGCCCGAGGACACCACTAGGAACTGTATGCTATTGCTGCCAGCTGGGACCAATAGAAGCTGCTGGGCACACCAGCCTTGCCAACATGGTAAACCCTGCACCACTCTGTTCCCAGCCCCAGCACTTTCTCACTGCCCTCCTTCTCTGCCCAGCTGCCCAAGCTTCCCTGACCCCCAGGTTCTCCTCCACAGCACGCAGGGAGGTGGGAGACAACCTTTTGCACTGAGCAGCCCATGCCCTCATAGCTAGGCAGGCATGGGCCTCTAACACACCGAGGAACACATCAATGCCAGTTGCAATGTCCTCCTCAGCTGCAGGGGGCGGGTGGGCATGGCCAGCTTCCATGAACAACATGTGCCCCCAGCAGCTTGAGGGGCATGGTGGCAGCGATAGCATGGTGGTGGGAGCTTAGCGGCGGTAAGTGGGGAGCTCCTGCAGGTGGTGTCAGTGCCAGGGGGGAGGGGTGGCGAGTGGCAACCAGAGGTTGGCAACTGCCTGCAGATGCTGCCAGCGGTGTCAATGGCAGGGCAGGCGCCTTTTTGTAGGGGGTGCACCACCACGCTCAAGGGGTGCATGTGCGCTTGTGTGTACTCCCTACGTGTTGCCAGTGCCAGCTTCAGCAAGGGAATGGGCCACTGCGTGTTGGTGTCCTACTACTCCAGGTATGGACAGAGCTGCTCCAGGAGGTCCCAGAAGATGGCCTGCTCATCCCGCCACTGTTCATTATTCCAGGTGTGCTTGACAACATGCAGCCACCAGTCCTGGCTGGCCTGGAAGGAATGAAGGGCCTGGAGGATAAGGGCAGCCCCAGCAGTAGCATCCTGGTATGTTTCATCAGCATCCTTGTCAGGGTCCAGCCAGCAGGATGGGATCCAGGCAGCAGGTGTATAGTGGCAGCAGCCCTGACACGGTGAGGTAGGGCCAGGCAGGTGGTTGCTGCACGTGATGGAGCTGACAGGGCCCAGATGGCTGTGGGCCAGCCGCCGACATGATGGGTCAGCTGGGTCAGTGCAGCAGCCAGCAGGAGTCTGGGGCACTGGGCATTGGGGCCAGGGCAGGTTGTGGAGCAGCCATGGCACAGGAAGGCAGAGGCTGCGACATGAGAGCTGCCGTGTGCTGCCCCCATGCTAAAGACGCGGCTCCTGGTCAAAAAATGCAGCTGGCCAGGGAGCAAGGAGTGGGGTTGTCTTTTAAAGAAGGTGTCTGGCCATAGGCAGCTGCGATCAGAGCTTTGAGCTCCCCCATGTGGTGACAGCAACCCATTGCAGGGCTTCAGGAAGCAGGAGCAGCAAATCTGCTTCCACATTCCTGCACATGTAGACACCTGCCCAGGAGTGTTTACTTGCAAGTATTATACTCACAAGTAAACTGGTCACATGTAGACACACCCTCCTTGTGAGAAAGTTTTTCCTAATATCTAACCTAAAAGTCTCTTGCTGCAACTTGAGACCGTTGCTCCTTGTTCTGTCATCTACCACCGCTGAGAACAGTACATTTCCATCCTCCTTGTAATAACCCTCCAGGTAGTTGAAGGCTTTTATTAAGTTGTCCCTCAAGACATGTCCAGATGAGAGTGAATGTTTGTTTCCCTGGGGATGAGCAGCAGTAGGACACCTTGTGACACTCTTACTTGTCTCTGGGGAACTCCCATGCCATGTGAGCTCTCGTGCGCAGCAGGTTACCCCAGGTGGGGTAGTGGAAGCAGAGGCCAGTGATTGTTCTGGTCCCAGCAGCCTTACCGGGAGTCCTGGAAGCTTCCTGGAGCTGCAGCCACAGGAAGAAGACTGGCTAGCAGCCACAGTCTCTCTCCAGCTGGTCAGGCTGCAGTTTTGGGTGGTGTGTGCTGGGGCAGGTGCATGTGCACCCCCTCAGCATGGCGGTGCACCCACTACAAAAAGCTGCCACTGACACTGATGGCAATACCTGTGGGTGGTCGCTGCTCGCCACCTCACTGCCGACACTTCCGGCAGCGTCTGTGGGTGGTCAGTGATCCCCGCTGGCCACCGCCAACGCTGCTGACAGCAGCTGCGGGTGGTCGCCAACCGTTAGTCGGTGCTCACCCCCACTCCCCCTCCACTCCGATAGTGCTGGCGGAGTCTGCAGGAGCTCCCAAGGTTACTGCCACCGGGTTCCTGTCACCGCCATGACCCTCAGCCGCCGAGGGCACAAGTCATTCATGGTAAATGCTGCTACCATGTGTGCCACAGTGCTTTCTTCAGTGTGGGGTTTTTTGACCCCAGGATCTCCCGGGCCAGCCTACCCCGCCCACTGCAAGGTAGCAGTGCAGGGAACGGCTGCATGTGTGGTGTGGGGTGCTGCAGATGGGTCTGTGATGCCACATGTCCGTGTTTGTCTGGTCTGGACGTGACCCAGAGTCTTCTCTTCTCCAGACTAAAAAAGCCTAGTTCCCTCAGCCTGTTCTCAAAAGTCACGTGGCCCAGCCCCCTCACCAAATTGGACTCTCTCTAATTTGTCCACATCCTTTCTATAGAGGGGGGTCCAAAACTGGACAAAATACTCCAGATGTGGCCTCAGCATTACCAAATAGAGGGGAATAATCACTTGCTTTGATCTGCTGGCAATGCTCCTTCTAATGCAGCCCAGTTTGCTGTTAGCCTTCTTGGCAACAAGGGCACATTGTTGCTTTGTACTCAATTCACTGACCACTTTAACCCTCAGGTCCTTTTCTGTAGAGCTGCTGCTTAGCCAGTTTGTCCCCAGCCTGTAATGGTGCATAGAATTGTTCCAACCTAAGCACAGGACTTTGCACCTGTCCTTATTGAACTTCATAACATTTCTTTTGGTCCAATATTCCAGTTTGTTGAGGTCTCTCTGAATCCTAGCCCTAAACCTCCGGTGAATCTACTACTCCACCCAGCTTGGTGTTATCTGCAGCCTTGCTAAGGATGCACTCACCCCATCTTCTAAGTCATTGATGAATTTGCAAGTTGTATCATCTTTCATTTGGCTTAGCACCTTTGAGGATTAGACTTCGCTCACAAGGATGAAACCTCTCACTTCTTGTATATACTTTAATATATACACTCATAAAAGTAAAGCCCTTTAAGGACTTCACTTCAAGGCTACTTAAGCAAATTATTGGTAACTGGACTTTCTACAGAATGCTAGACCATATTTGGTGAACTAGATTATACATTCAGTCCTCAGTCAGCCTAGAGTGGTCTTTCCAAGATTGCTGCTTCACTTCACAACTGGAATATCTATTAGCTATTATTGTACAGAACTCTGGGGCTAGTGGGTTTGTATAGATGTGAATCACAGCTCCTCCCAGAAATGCCTCATTTATCTGAAGCCAACTGTCAACAACCAATTCTAGTTATGTAGGATGTTTTTTTCTCTATGGGATAAAGAGCTCTGGGAGCACTATAACAAGTAGAGATTGTTTTATGCTGTTTTATGCTGGAATATTTTTTTCCTGTGCTTCATACACATAAGTGAATACCACATAACAAATGCCAAGAATTAAATGGTAATTCATTGCTTACTAAATTAACCTGGATGCCATACAGGGCAACATTACAAGGAAATAGGTTTAAACAAAGCATGAAGGAAGCTGATATACTTGTGCTACCAACTATTTGCATATCAGGTGGGGAAGCTTTGAGACAAAACTTACAAAGCCAAATTCATATCTGGTTCAGTTCCAGCCTAGGCAACAGAGTAACAGCAGGAATGAATTTGGCCTTTGTACAATCCAATTGCCATTGCATTGAATGGGATGTAAGCCAGCATAGAATGTGGCCTCCAGGTCTTCTAGGAACACCGAATCTGCTATACTGGATCCAACTCAACATCTGTCTTATTTGGTATTCTGGCTCAGGCAGTGGTCAGTGCCAAATGTTTCAAAAAAGGACTTAGGAACCCTGCTGCAAGTAGATACAACATAATCTACTCAGCCTGACCCCCATATTGCGTCTTATTCTGAGTTCTACAGTCTAATTGCATTTTGCATGAAAACTCTATCCTTTTATCAGTTTTAAATTTGCCACACTAATTTATTTGAATGTTCACAGCTTGTTGTTGTGTTACAAGGCAAAGTAAAGAGAAACCTTTGGGATAGTTTCTTCATGCCAGCTCTATAGCACTGTTTAGTCAACCAAATTCTTTAATGTGGAATTCCCAATATAAATAAAAACCCTTTACTTTCAGGTACTAGTACACAGCAGTAACACATGCAATTTAGTTCCCTTGTATAGTTTTATAAAATAGAGAAAGAGAAAAACAAAATCCTTTCATTGGTATGCTACCAAATTTATGAAAGAACCACATTCTGGTTCATCAATGAATTGTTGTAATCTTTCTTCTTAAAATATCAATGGACGGCATACAAAATATTTGGACCACATTGGTATTGGGGTGGGGTGTGTGTGTGTGTGTGTGTGTGTGTGTGTGTGTGTTTTGAAAGAAAAACAATGAGTGCCTTGCCTGCACAGCCCAGAGGTAGTCCAGTCTTAACTTCAAATCCACCTGCCTGGAATGAAGAGCCAAAGCACAGGAGAACAGTAGAATGGCTAATATAGGTTCATAGCCACGCATATAAAAGGAACCACCCCTTTAAAAAGAATGAAAGGACACAATTAGTACAGATATTTTTAAAGTGAAAACTTGATCTCATTTCTTGAATGACTAGTGAAATACTATGCATCTCCTGAAACACTCTTCCAGGGCCTGGTTTTCGAAACCGTCCTATGAAGAACAAGACACTTTAGGTTGGACACCCCAAAATCACTTGCCCTTTTTGAAAATGGATACTGCCATATACAAGGACTGTCAGTGAAACAGGAACCTACTGCAATAATATGATTACTATATTACGCCCCAAGACAAAAAATGCCCAATCACCCAATTTCTTGAATGTCTTATCTGACAAGGTATTTATGAATAATATGAACACTATTCTGCTAAGTTTACAAGTTCAGTATTATTATTTCCCCAGAGATGCTAACTTAATTCCACTTAACACAACAGTGGAATGCTATAAGGACAACAGTAATAAAATGGGAGTAGACACAGTTTTGAATTATATAGCCTTTTCCTTAATTTTGCAGGTCACTTACCCAACTGCTTTTCTGTACCCACTGAGTTCCAAAATAACTATGTACAAAACTGTAACAAAAAGCAGGAGAATCATTTTTGGCAAGGAAGAGACGCGTAGAAATATTGCCAGAGTAAGAGTCCCCACGACGCAGGAAAGGAAAGCATAATGGGCTGTGTCACATGGAAGTTCTTTCATTGTTTCATTCATTCCACCAGGAGAAATGATGACTATGGAACTGCTGGAATTAGTATTCCATAACCAAGGCATGCAGCCAATCTGGGGAAAAACAGAGAGGAGGAGGGGAAACCATTTAAAATGAAAACTTGATAAAAATACAGCCTGTTTATAGCCCCCTTCGCTCAATCAGGTATGGACTAAAGGTCCCCAGATGTCTATTCCTCCCCCTTAACAAGGCTGTCTTTTTCCGTGGACATTTCCACCCTTGTTTCAGATAGAAGTCACGCCCTTTGTCCACTAGATGGCAGTGAGGCAAGAAGATTAAAATGTGAACCTAAACAGCTTTTTTTTCCACTCAAAAAAAAAGGGCCCAAGACAGCATCTACTTACCAAGAATTAAAAGCATTTTAATAAACAGTTACATGGCCTTTTGCTAGAAATGTTTTCATGCTCTCAGTGAAAGAAATCTGTTGATTATACATATTATTTAAACTCTACTGACTGAGTATATCCAGACTTGTAAAACAAAATGATACTGGCAGTGCTGTAGAACAGAACTGGATGAAAAACTGCTCTCCTTCACTTGGGGAGCTAAGCTTGATTTGTGTCAGTAGCCATATTTGTTTCAAATACGATAGATACGGAACTCAGGATCCCTATCTTTGGTTATTTGTGAAACTCCATCTCCCTCTTCTTTCTAGGCTACATTCCCTTTGTCAGGAGGAAGCAGAATCAAATTCTTCCAAAGCCAATGTCAGTGATGCATGAAATTCCACCAACCTGGAAAGTGAGGAATCCCAAGTAAAAGGCTTTGTTCCAATACATCAGGTGAGTTTTATTACACATGAGTTTCTACCCTCCACCAATGGAGAGGATAGGAGTTAATTTTAGCTGGGAGAGAAGGGTGATATGGGATTAGAATACTAATGTTAATAGGTACCTCTACATAAATCCCAACTGTACTATTGCTTTTATTTTGAAGTGTATTATTAGACTTTTTCTAAATTCATACCATGCCATGAAATATATAAATGACAATCTGAAAGGTGATTAAGCAATATATTTTATAGGCAGTTTGTCATTTAAGAATATGAAACATAACAGAGAAAGCATTAGGTGTTAATACATAATAGCTGCCACTGTGAAATGAGGTCAGAGAGTGAAAAAAAAAAATTAAGATGATATTTTTCTCAAGGTCCTTTAAAATGCCAATTGCATTGTAGAAGGGCTAGCATCTCAAAACTAAAGAACATTTGGGAGTTTTGTAACTTATATACTATTCATCCAGCAAAACACCATCTGCTCTATAACTTACATGAGTGAAACCTCCATGCTTAAAACTCTCTGATTATGGAAAGCTCTAGAGGAGTTTTTCAGATATTAATAGATTCCACTGGTAAAACATGTCAGCCAAACATTTAAAGATTTACAAGTTAATCTCAGCTACACTAAAATATAAAACTGTGACTGAAAGACATGGTAGAGCAAAATGCAATAAGGCAAGGGGAGGAATGGGATAGGGGAGATGGGGAAGAATTCTAGTCCTTATTTAGCTACCACTTTGCTATGTGGCCTTAGTCATAATTGTTTCTCTATCAGATTTTCACCATCTGTAAAACAGGGAATATAGCACTTGCTAATATCTTGTAATTACTTACAGCTAGAGACCTAGACAGCCATAACAGTCCCCTCCTTGATCTGTGATAAAAGAGTCTTGGAGAGAGTTTAGGGCTGTAAATCCCACATGGAGTGAGATGTTTCTCTTCAGTTCAGAGTAAGGTCTGGACAGAATAGCACCATTTCTGCTCAGTGTTTTTTTTTTTGGAATATCTTTCCTCAGGTGCATAATGCCCTCCATGCTTTGTATAAGGAGCCTCAGTTCCTTAAACTGGTACTGGATGTTGTGAATTACACAAGGCAATGCGGTACCAAAATCACAGTCAGCACAATAATCAGTACTGTGACATTTAGGTTCCTATCATGGCTCTAACTCGTGGTATTTCCATATCTTTATTTTAAAGATTTACGGTATTATAAAATAGCTACTTACAAATAAATGAAAATAGCTGTTCTTATAAAGGGATGGAATTAAAATCACTTCTACTGCAGACAAAAACTGTGTAGCCAAATTAGAGGATGTACTGGAAGTGGTTTTAAAGGCAATCAAAATACCCAACATTTCCATAGACATTTAAGTACCTCTTTTGGGGTTATCTATGTGTGCAGTTGAACCTTGTTAGCCATGAAACAGTAATTCTCAACCAGGGATGCCCTGAGATCCTTTCAAAGGGATGAGGTGTTGTTGTGTGTGCAATCATGATTCACAAGATAAACACAGAGATTTCAAACAGGAATCCACAGTGTCAAAAGCACTCTGACTTTCTGTGGTCTGTCTGAATTTTTTGCAACAGAAACATTTCTATATAAATTTTTCCCTAGGCCAAAAAAACAAGTGAAAACTAAGAGCTGGGGGGAGGTCTTGAGGGGGGTCCTTGAGTCTAACCAAAAATATCTCAAATCTAACCAGGGGTGCTTTGAGTCTAAAAAGGCTGAAAACCATTGTCATCAAGATCTTCAAAGTATCTGACACCTGACATTACCAAAATGTCACGCCAAGGGCCAGACTGTATTCCACCTATTAGGTAGACTTGGGCACCTAAGTTAAATTCCAGTCCACCCTGCTCAAGTCCTGAAAACAGTTACTATAAAAGGTGGGTGGGTCCTCTTCCTTCTGGCTGCTATTTTGTGACTCAGTCTTTAGAGTCAGATAATAGAATGTTACAACAGTAGATGCATTAATGGATTTACAGAGACTTGAACAAGGTGGATGAAAATTGTATTTAGGTGCTTAAGTCCACTTGGAAGCTTAATAGGTGAAATAGAAGCTGGCCCCAAGTAATGAATACTCCTGTAAGGTAGATAGATATTTTTCAGAGATTCATTTCAGAGATTATGAAATGGAGAGAAAAAAAATCAAGTGATTTTCCTAAAATCCTAGCTCTTTACTGTGTCTCCCTTTAACTTGGCTTTTTTAGTTGCACAAAGATACATCTTTACACACCACATTTAACTGAAACCATTAGCCACCTTGTATTACATTTTTTAAAAAGCTTGATCAAAACCCAGTTAAGTCAATTAAAAGAATTTCATAAGCTTCAATGGAAATTGGATGAGGCCTACTATCATTTGCTTGATGAAGACAAAACGTGTGTGCGCGCGCGCGCACGTGTGTGTTTAAGTCCAAGTTTTCAAACAGGTTCCTATATCAATGTTCCTAAATCCCTCCTCAAGCTTCCAGTAAAAGTGGCCTGATTTTCAAAATTGCTGAGCTCATGAAATGTCTATTTTATCAGTAGTTTCCATTATATCACAGTAGCTATACCAATTCATATGGCTTGATATGAACATTTCTATGGCTTCCAATCTATAGAATTAACTTTATAACTTACTAGTAGTTTTACCACTGATATCTGAACACCTTAGACTCATAGCAATAAAAGTTTAAAGCTACACACAGTGCTATACAATGTCTATGCATATATTTACATTTTTAATCTGTGAGTGTGGATAAGAGTGAATGTTAATAGGTTAAGCTGGGGGCCTAAGTGCAATGTAGAATAGATTGCTCTTAAACATAATGCTTGAGCTACGTAATACTGGATTGATAGACTCACCACACATCCTTGCGCCACAGAGTAAATTAAGATCACAATGAAAATACACAAAATGGTACGAATTTGTATTGTCAGGCACCCTGGAAAACACTGAAATGGGGGGGGAAGAGATATTAAATTGGATATTCTAAATCTACAAAATATAAAGAAGAGATCTGTTATTATTTGCAAGGGCATCATATAAAATAAATAATAAATATGATAAATATGCCTGTTTTGTCAGTTACAAAATAAGCATAACATTATAATTGTGAGCACAAAATAAGCACAGAAATATTTTTTCAACAAAAGTGAAAAGTAATTTGTAAATCATTTCCCACTACAGTTAAAACTGTAATTTCATTTTATTTTACGATATTTGCTTACAATAATGACACCAAGCTAATCTGTAGCATTCTACATTTTTCACATGGAAAAAGAAAATATAACTCCCTGGTCTGTGAAAAGGATGGAAAGTCAAGAGGACAAACTGAGCATGAAGTGCTATATTTGCTGCCCTCTTATGGATTTCATCCTGCATCACTTGAGACAATAGGATTTTTCCATTTATTTCTTTTAATAGAAGCAGGATCAAATCCTATGGAACAAAGAAGTTACAGTGGGATACACTATTTTTTCTTTAGAAGATGTAAATTCATCTGGGCTGCTTTTGGGCTGGGGCAGTGGTGGTGAAGGAAAACCCATGCTGGTCAGAGATACTGTGTAAAATTCCAGTAAGCATAGTATCTACTAGGCCTGTGCAATTAGGCAGCTGTTTGATCCGGCTTCGGATCTGTCCACTTCGGATGCCAGGGATCCAATCCAGAGCTCTGGACCTGGTTCCCACTTTGATCCGGCCAAAGCAGCTCTGAAGCTTCGGAGCCACCTCGGAGATCTGGCTATAGGGTATAATGGGGGATCAATGAAATACCTATAACTGTGGTGTTTTTTGTCTGATTTGGATGAACCTTGCAGGGGTGGTAGCCTCTGCTGAGAGCATGAAGCCTGCCATGTTTCAAGAAGATCAGTGAAGGGGTTTGGGGGAGACTGCACCTCAAGCTGCTGACAGGCAAAACTCATGACATAGATGACCCTGTGTGTGTTAAGGCGCAGCAGGCTGAAAACTGCATGAACCCTTTCACTGATCTTCTTGAAACTTGGCAGGCTTTGTGGCCTCACCAGGGGCTACCATCCCTGCAGTTTTTACCCCACTGTGTTGTAACACATAAATGTGACATGAGTTTTCCTTTCAAGAATCTGGGGTGCAGTTCCTCCCAAACCCCTGCACTGATGTTCTTGAAACTTGGCAGGCTTCATGCTCTCATCAAAGGCTACCACCCCTGCAAATTTCAAAGTTATTGATATTTCATTGATTCCCTATGGCTGGATCTCCGAAGCGGCTCCGAAGCTTTTCTGAAGCTCTTCAGAAACTCCAAACCGCTTCAGAAAGCCTAAAGAAGCCAACGCTTCAATCTGGACATGCTGCTTCAGACACCAAGCATCCGAAGCTGGTCTGGATCTGAAGCACAGTCTGAAGCTGTGCACAGCTCTAGTACGTACTTAACTACCAGAGAAAGAAAAAACATAATTTACATGTCACTTATGGAAGGGTCTTCTGTGGGCATGTGTCAACAGAGAACAATGCTCCCCCTTTTGTGTGCAAAGACGTGGCCCCACTAGATTTACTGGAAGGATGCGAGACCCATAATTTATGCCAATTTTGGATGAACTATACTTAGCTGTGTTGCAAAACATAAGAACCCCACTTCAGTGGATGATCAACCACATTGCTCAATAGATCAAACTAGAACTGTGTGAGTATAATATGATCTACAAATGTATTGTAACTTGCCATGGGAAAAGATAAAATGTACATAAATGGAACATGGAAACTGTTAATACAACATCAATAATAAATTGTTATAAACGTGATTAAAACAGACTGAGCTACCGTGCTCTAGCAAATTTAATGGAATTATACCAGAAATCAATCTACCAATTTTGATAAAGTATGTTGTGACACCCATTGTGTCACATTCATCAGTTTAGTAGAACAGTGATAAGCTGTGGAACAAAGCTTTCTCATAACACAAGCTGTTATCAGGACACAGTTTATTCCAGCACCGTGAAATCCAAATGGTGCAAATTTGTATGTGGGGCCAGTTCTGTACCAATGCTAGGAAGCTCCATGAGGGAAACATGTCCTGTTGGCTAATTCTTGTTTCACTAGTACCAAATGCCAGAAAGTGTAATGCCGTCTTTATATGAGTGCTCTAGGGCTCATCGTGTGCTGCCCTCCAACACATTTGTTGGAGCATCCTCAGTGTCATCACTCCATAATCCCATCATATGAAAGGAGATACAATGTCATTGTATGTAGTAGAGGATGCAGTTTTCAATGGAAGAAATTAAAGGATAATTTCCTTATCACTTACAAAACCACTAATAGCAACAGTGAAATGCAGAAAACTGTTAAGCACAAGGGTTACGTTGCACAATTAAAAGATGAGCAAAAGGCAAAATACAGGCCTTTTACCACATTACATAAGCTTGTAATGTTATGGCATACACATGGTACAAAGAATAGCACATTAAACTACGTTTAACCAGAAAGAAAACAAGCATAAGACAGACACATGGACAAGTTAAAGGTAGTTTCCTGAATTTCACAATATGAATATCGCAACCACCATGTTTTGTTAGCATAGCTTTTGGCATATCATTGCCTTTGTTTGCCTCTGGCTTTTGAGTACTATTAGGTGGTTGTTAACTAATGAGTCATCATCAGATCTCTTAAATGTCAAGTAAATAACTTCTACTGTTATTTTACAGAAAACAGAGGCACAGAAAAAAGAGTGACTTGTTCCATGTTATACAGGAAATGAGTGCCAGAGCCTGGGTTAGAGTACAGGAGTTCTGGCTCACAGCCCCATATAAGACAAAGCTGCTACTCAACTCCAACTGTTATAATACTTAATTTTCTCTCTCTACTAGGCCTCAATCCTATAAAATGCTGAAAGCCTCTAGAGCAGGGGTTGTCAAGATGGGTACTTGACAATGCCCTAGGGGTATGCGCGAGTGGGCCACGATGGAGTGCCACCACGCACCATCCCACGCAGGTGTCGCCTGGTGGGCCAGATGCAGAGGCTGGGGGAAGCTTGCACACGGTGACTCCCACTGCGTCCTGTTCAGCTAGGTCCTCCTTCCCCCCGCTCTGTGTCTGGCCAGTGGGGGTACACTGCTCTGCATCTGGTGGCTGGGGGTACACTGATCCAAAAAGGTTGAAAACTCCTGCTCTAGAGGAACCTAGAGTATGGTCAAGTCCTACTGATCTTCATAACAAAAGGACAACCTTTAAATTTGCCTCAAAACATGTTTATAAAGAAGAGAGATTTCCAACAAACAGCATGAGCATTTGAGAAGCAGATATAGAACAACAGATGATGAGCTGCTGCGCCTCTCTGAAACAAGAGACTAACAAAATCACTCCCAAATAATTGTCTAAGTTCATAAATAAAGATTTCCTCTTCACTAGCTACTCTGTTAATTAAACTGTTTGTTTCCACAAAAACAATTACTCTCCCTTAGCCAAAGGGCATTTTTCTTAATTAAAAGGATTGTGTACTAATCACCAGTGCTGATTAATTGTGTAGGTATATGGTCTTCATCTTTATCTGAAAAACTACATTTACACTAACCCAGCAAAGTACTTCTTTTGCCAGAAAATGAGTGTCTGTAAATCCTTATCCTGACTTGGAAGAAAGAATGTTCTCCTACAACTGCAGAATGTCCTTCTACTGTTTTACTGTTTTGAAAATGTGATCTTGGGTAATTAATTAGAAGTAGCAGTTCTGACAAAGTCAGAGGATCCATGTATTAAGATGTTGTCCATGGATGTCAATAGGAGCTTTTAGGGGGTGGTAGAAAAAAAGAAAATTGTATATAGCATAACCATATAAGATCCTGATAACATTACAAATTAAGAGGTTGCGGAACTTAAAAAAAACAACACAAAAAAAATGTCCCCAAAACCCAGGAGCGTGGGAACAATTCAACTGTTTCTGACAGAAATCCAGGTCTTGATGGTAAGGATTCAGAGAATGACAATGCATAGGGCTGGTGCAATAGGAATCCTTTTGCCCTAATATCAAGATTTACCCAGACATTTTGCACGCCGATGAGTGAAGGAAAGGCTCCCTTATAGCAAGTCAGCTTCGGTGTTCACATATGTTGCTTGGTGTACCCCTGGGTTGCGTTGATACATATTAGGCACATCAGGAAAAAACCAAAGATTTCAGAACTAGATTTCTAATGCTCTGGCACTACACAGTGTTTACTGGTGTCACAGCATTCCTAATAACTAATGGAAAGTACAGAAACTGAAAGAAGAACAATCATAAAATCTCAAATCACTCACTTGTACTCGTGTGACATGAAGGTACATAATACAAGCCACTAGGAAGCATATGCAGAACACCAGGAGGACAAGGACTATGGTACTCCTAGAAGGAAAAAACAAGAAGAAATGAAGGAATGAAATTCCAGAGTACAACAGTATTTGTGTTTTGTACTGGCTTGGCAGATAAAAAGTGTTTTTACCACCTAGACAGAGGGAGATCTCACCACTCTCTCTTGATCCATCTCCTTATGGTATTGCCTAAAACCCACTGTAGAAACTCATTATTCTCAGGAGGAACAATTCGATATTTTCTCTCAGATACAGTACATTTTAACAGATATACAATAATCAGTTTCTTCACCCTGAGGTATAGTGATGGCTGTGGCAGCAGTGGTGGCTATTTTTGTGCCCCCCCAAAATTCGTACCAAGAGCTGGTGCCCTGCTCATCCATCCCTGCATTTTAAGATCCTAGTAGGGGAATCGAACTATATCCACAGCGTGCCTCGGGAATGCATATTACTTTTTAATTACAGGTTAATACAGGATAGCCTAAACCACGCCATCTAAAATAAAAAAAAATAACAATTACTTAGTCTTTGAGGCTTGGCTATTCCATAACAGTTTCCAGATACATTCCAAGTCTTTGTGAGTAAAAAGCAGTAATAAAGATCAGAGATCTGTCTATGTAGTTACTTAAAAAAAATCCTGGACTACATCCTGGCCCCTATTTCTGCTGCTCCAATGACACAACTAGAAGGCCTTCAGACCTTATTTCTGAAGAGCCCCTAGGAAATTGAGGAAAACCTGTTACAAGCCCTCTCACAGTCTTCCAAAGCAGAGTGCAAGGTTGAGGGAAAGAAGACATTGGTTGGGCTTTCCTGCATGATGGTGATCCTTGGTTACTGTAACAGCCTCCTGGGGATGTTGGCAGCCAGGGACAAGTTAGAGGGAGCAAAACAGAAGCTTAATATAACCTTTGGGCCCTTTTTCTGTAGTCTCACAACTATGACTCATCCAGACCAAAATATGAGCCACTCCACATATGCCCTTTACTATTATGGCTGAATAACATCTGCTGTTGAAGGATTTTAAAACCAAACAGTAGAAGGAAAAGAATAACTACTGGGTGTGGTATTTTTCCAGATCACTATATAATCCTGATAAATGTTTCTGATTTCAAATTCATACAAACATCTACAAAAATGCAAGGATACTTTTGAATGGGTGATAATTTGGATGCCACCCACCCACCCACACATCTCTAGGTGCTACCACAAATAGGGCATATCTACACATGCATTAATGCACAGCAGTTACTCCACATTTAGTGCACATGAATGGGCACTACTGCACAGTAGTGCTGGCGCACACATTTTAGGTGATACTACTGCATAGTAGACTAATCCTACTGCACACTAGCATGGCTTTTGCCTGCCAGGCTAGTAGAATTAGTCTACTGTGCTTGAAGTGTCTCATGTATATGTGCCCATAAATACTAAATAAATAATAAGCAGTAGTAGCACCAGCTGGCAGGCTCTGCTATGCTTTTGAAGCACTGACTTTTATTGTGGGTACAATAATGTATTGTGTGTACAAACTCTCATCACAAAACAATGCAGGGGACAGAGGGCATGTCATAAGCATTATAATCTGTGAGGGGACTTAGTATATTCTCCTTTCCATCATTGGTCAGCTTGAGCAGACAGGGCCATAGTGTTTCATTTGTTCATTTTCTTTGGGGGTGCAAGCACCACTTGTCACAAAGCCTGAAAATGGCAGACCTTTTAATAAGCACCAAAGCCCCCTTCCACCTTGTGTGCTCATGTAACAATGGGCCAATATCAGGACTTAACAGTATCTTGCTATATTAGTTTCTGAACTTTCCTCTGGGAACACTTCTCTCTTGTAATAGACATCAAGAACTTTCTTTCCTGCTCCCACTGTAACAACATAATACTCTTTGTGACTTGCTTTGTCCCTGCAGGCCAGAATCCCTTTCATTATTACTTACTGCTTTTGACAATTTAAATAGCATTTCCAAGTTAAAAGTTTCATGCATAGGGGAGATGTGGGCTCTTTTTGCAATAATTTGCTTTTGCAAGGTTGTAGCACACTTGATGCTGTGATTATGTCAAAATTATACAAAGATATTGGCCAGGATACTACTAAGAAGTAAGGTTGTCCAATAAAGCCACCCCAGGGTGCTGCAGGAAGCAATTCTAGCATTCTGTAGGCAGCACTTTTCTAAATGTATCAGTAATGAACAGCAGTGTAACTAGGATGGGGCAAGTGCAGGATCAGCCCCATGTGCTGACTATACGGAGGTGCCAAAATCCTCTCTGGAAACTTTTACCATAGTAGGGGCAGCCCTGTGCTATAGGAGCCAGGCAGTACAACTCCGTACTCAGCAGTGCATCTGGAGTGCAGGGGCAAGTGGAATGGTGCTCCTCTCCTCCCCAAAGAGTTTTTCTCCCAGTAGGTTCAGCCTATATTTTGGGACGGAAACAGGAGAGCCTGAGGGTGCAGCTCTGCCTGTACAACAGGGCTACAGACATCAGACCATTTCTCTCTGCTGCTGCTGCTCAGGTTTTCTGCACCTGAAGGCAGCTGTTACTTCTGCTGTCGCTGTCTTCCATCTGCAGAGAGCCTGGGCAGGTAATATTTCCCCTTCTCCCACCCTGCATCCCTCTACCCTTGGTGCTGAATGAGCTTACTACTATGCCTCTGGTAATGAACAAAAAGGTATTCCATGGCGCTGCTCCCTCGGTAGTTTGTCTCTGTCAGACCAGAAGTTAAACTGAAGTTTTCACCAGTTGGTTATTAAAGAAGCACCCCATCTTTTGAAGAATCAGTTTCAAACTACCATATTATATTGCCTACTCCAATTCATTCTGAAGCTTCGATAGCATCTGCTTTATTTTGTCACTTCCTATCCTAAATTGCTACGTTCTGCTGCTGGGCTTTACTTTGCAGGTAGAAGTAGCAATTTCTGTGTATACTTTATCCAGAGATCTTTGGGAAGGGGGAAAGGGCTTTAGTTGATTGATCTTTAGAAACTGCTTTAAAATCCTCAGCTGAAAGCCGATACAAACTTGAAACTATGAAATAATGATAGTACGAAACTTTTATTTAAAAACAACTTTCAAATAAATATTATTCTGACTGAAAAATTGAAAGCAGCTGAAGGAGCTGAAGTTAGTATGGTATTTGCAAAGGCATTCACCTGTGGCCTAACTGGCCACACAAGTCCTAGTGACGTGATGAGAACAAGGTTAAGCTAACAGGAAGTCCCTCGCTATAAAGGACATAAGCCAGGATATTTTTTATTCACTTGAAAAATGTCTTCACCCAACATTATCTGTAATAACTCCTTAGGAAGTTGAAACAGAAGTCTGATTAGTTACCAAAGAAATAAATAATTATTCATATACATATGCTTGTGAGAGTCAGTGGCGATTGCTGAATTATGTGAATCAGCCAATAAACAAATAAAAATACAAACAACAAAAGAAACACAAAAATAAACTGTGATCAATTAATCACCTGCAACTCATAATACATCCACACTACAGTAAATAGCTGACTGCAGGTTACATAGACACACCTGAGTTAGATTTAGCTAGACAGCTTGTAGCTGAGGCAGCACAGATTTCAGCACAGACTAAAACACTGCCCAAGAAGCTGGGTAAATATTCAGGGTTAGCTTGTGCTAAGCATGGTACTATTACAGTTATATTGCTAGAAGAACCAAAGGTAGCTAGCTTAAAGCTATCTTGAGCATGTCTTCATTCATAGACAAAGGTATGGCTATAGCTGCATAGACCATACCCTAACTGATTTAATGAGTGTTCACATTGATTTCCTTCAAACATATCTTCTACACTTGTGGGGTTTAACCTTTTTGGCAGGTGTACTAGCCCTGAATGCCACTTTGATCTCTTTCCCTTACTCATTCTGCTGCTCTGCTTTCTGCTTCCTGACCTGTGCTGCCTAATAGGGCCATGTGAAGCTTCAGTCCCTGATTCGATTCAGCAGAGAGTTGGCCCAATTCAGTGGCTGAATCTCTGAATCTGAATCAAATCGATCAGAGGACCCTTTAATCTCTCCAAATTGAATCAGAACCCTCCAAATCAATTCAGAGAGATTCGAAAAGATTTGGCAATTCGGACATAGACACAGATTTAAATGTTTTTTTCTACATACCTCTAGGTAGCAGGTGGCTTGTGAGTGCTGCGATGCTGGGGCTCATGGAGTGTCCCACAGAAGCGCGGGGGAGTCCCCAGTGTGCTTGACAGGAGATCCGGAAGTGGACCACAAGCATTTTTGGCCCACTTCTGGGTACGTCGGGGGGGGCCCTCCGCACCCGCCCGGCTCAGCAACTGGTGTCTCCTGGGTCTGGGTACTTCTGGTCCACTTCTGGGTTTGCCACCGAGCATGCGGAGGACCTGCCCACACTCCTGTAGGACACTCCATCCACTCCAGCAATGCAGTGTTCACAAGCCGCGCTGGTATCTCAAGGTATGTAGAAGAAACATTTAAAGCTGTGTCTATGTTCAAATTGCTGATTCTTTGAACGACTATCTCTGATTCGGGTTGAATCCGAATCCGAGTCCAATAGGGACCGCTTCACACAGCCCTACTCCCTACACGAGCTGCTTTCTGCCCTATCGGTCACTGTGCTGCCTGTCCCTTCTCCAGTCTGTCATATGCCATAAAGAAGCCGCCTAAGCTACTTGTGGTGCTTGTACAGTAGTTTGGCTACCCCTGCTCTACACATTTATTACCGGGGGAGGGGAGGTGTTAATCATTGTACTTACGCTACTGATAAAGAAAAGAAAGAGAAGAATAGATACTTGTTTTCGAAGAGCCAGATGTACACAGACACATTGGAGAGACAAGGTTGATCATCAGATTTAGGATGTACCAATCTTGACCATATACTTTAGAAAGGACATGTCAAATATCTTGTTTGGGTTTTCACTTTCTGTGCTGCGTTATAGGTAAAGTGTGTTTCAGTTTTTACTCTAGAGTATATTTGGCTATGCTCTGAATGCAAATGGCAAAAGATACTTACTGTGGTATTATTAGAAGGTAGACAAGGCCAAATAAGGCAGCTAGAATTAGAGAGAGACCTACAGCACTGGTGAAGTATTCATCCTGAAGCTGGTGGTACTGCAAAAGAGAGGAGATGAATGAGGACAGTGAACTGGAATATATAATTCTTTCTTACTTTGAACACAGAACAGCATCTCATATCATTCACAATCTTTTACCTTTCAAACTGGAATTATTTAGGATTGGTCTTTGCCCAGGAGTGAATTGATATTTGAAGGCTTGAGGAAAAAAAAAGGTTTAGTCATTTTGAGTCAGAATGGGGAAAAAATAAATACATTGTTCCCATGACAAAGAAAAATCCTTCCTACCATTTTCAACCGGTTCTGCAGCTGTAGCAGCTGAGGTAAGACTGTTAAAATATACCACGCAAATAGTTTTTATTGAGAGATGTAGGTGAATGGTCCTGGAATGATTGGTTTGGATTTAAACAAGTAACAAGCCTTAAAAAACAATGTGCTCCCCTGATGAAGAATAAAGAATATTAAATGCCATACTCCAACCTCAGTAACACTGGACTTATTTTGCTCAATCAAATGAAACACTTTAGCTTTGCACCAGATTAACTGAGGCTAGAATGTGGAAACTTGGAAAGCAGGCCATGTGCACCACTGTAAGACAGGCAGAGCCTATGCCAAGGACTTCATGCACACACAGTCCCTGACAGCTTGGTAAATTGTAAGACGACTTGGGAAGGTGTATAACCAACAACTCTACTACAGTGCACCTCGCAGGATGATCTCAGATGTCTTTTAGTGCACGGAACAAAACTTTCTCATGGCCTTTATCCAAAGAGTTTCAGATTATGGAGTTTGTGCACCAGTGACCTTTTTCACTCCATATAACTCTCTTCTGCTCCCTTAAATAGAAGAAGGAGGCATAGAACTGGAAATTAATTCAATCTGACATATACAGTACCTTGCCTTTAGTCAGTGGTGACAACATATTCTTGACAACAAAATGCCTTACGTGCAAAAAAAAGAAAAAGTAATCGAGAGCTACTGCTAAATTTGTTTATATCACGTGTCTTCTACTTTTCCTTACTTTAAAAAAATACCCAGATGAGTTGGGGATAAATACTTTAGAGTTAAGGTTCTATTCTTCAGTGAAATTAATAGAGTTACTCTTAGGTTACAGCCATGTGCATGAGGTAAGACTAGAATGTGGTGGAGAGTATTAGGCCTATAACTCTAATTTTTGTAGAGTGAGATTATCCTGTATCAAAGCCATAAACTGAAGAAAGCTTTGGTACGTGGCTCTCCCCACACCTGGTGGCTGTCTACCATCCTGAATGGTTGGTAGAATAAAGAGTAGGACACAAAGGGAGTAGGGCACTAGGTAGAAACTTGACAGTTTGGGACAACCCAGAGCCAAGGCTTCCAGCTTCACAGAAATGCTGAAGAAAAAAATAAAATGTAGCCTTTCTAGAGTGGCATCATAGGGAGTCTGTATGAGTGATTGTGCATCCCATAAATGGGATTCCCAGGACTTCAGGATGGGCCCTTTAGACTATTACACAATATAAGTAGTTTAATTGCTACTGTCCCAATGGAATGACAAGGAAGAAACTCTACAAAGGATACCTCACTGAGATTTCCTTCTAACAAACTTCTTCTCTTCCCCTGTCCCTGAAGAGTGTCTTCCACAAGAAGGGGGAGGTAAAATCCAGTTGTTGTTTCACACACAGCCCCCATAATATTATTTCAAAATAGTGAGAAAAATGTGGACCTTCTTAAGAAGGTACAACTCCACTGACCCATTGTCTCTAAAGAGTGAAGTTAGTAGAAGGATCACTTACTTTATGCTCACGTTCAATTTGTTTGTACTTCAGGGTAATAAAATTCAAGTCAGCCATCTCAGACTCAGTTTGCCGGGCCTCTATCAAACGGCTGATGTATCTGTTTACTCGAGTTCCTGGAGTGTTGTATACAACATTTGTAGAAAAGGAGGAACGATTCCTGAGTTTTTCAGAGGCTGTCCTTAATGCTCTTCTCTGTGGCAGAAATGGAAACAAGAGGATGGTCGGTTGCTCTTCACAGCACAGATGTTATTAAAATTGGAAATGCCTCTTATTAGACATGGAGTGAAAAAAGTACTGGCAGACTCAAGACCATGCTCCTCAGCTTGGGAGTCCAGCCTCTGTGCCAAGGCTCCTTGCTGTATTTCTACTACTAAAGTCAGAAATCAGGAGCCAGGAAAAAAAAAAAAAAAGACAACGCATAGCTCTTATACCAACATGTTCGTAAGCTAACTGAAGTCTAAGTTTAAATTTCTCAGATGAGATTCTGACTTCAGTAATATTAGTGGCAATGCTCCTGTTGACTTCAACGGGTCCTGAACATCACTTCTGATCCTAGAGAATTGTCATTATTTATTGTCCTCCCCAAAAATTCGCTCTGCCACTGTGAACTGCAAACTCCCTTGCAGTTTGCAAGGATGTATATCTGTACATCTTGTGCAATGACAGCATGTGACTTTGAATATTTTTATGCCACAAATTTAGTCACAGATAGAAAGTTTTAAAAGCTATTTTTTAAAATTACTTTTCCTATATTACCATTTTTCTTTTGTTACTCACTCCACGTATATATGCCTGTATCCTGCCCCCAATCGAGACACTGACAGGTAGAGATGTAGAGAAACAACACCAAAGGCACTTAGGGCTAGATCCAACAATAGACTACATTACCCAAGGGAAGGCTAAATAAAGCAGAAGGGGGGCAGTATCCTGGATGTCCCAGTTTTCCTTATGGTCACCTACTGTTAGGAGCCTAGAGCTCTGTTACTGCAGAAGTCAAGATGCCCTACCTGGGAAGCCTGGCAGCTAGTTCACACCTAATTACAACTGTCCCACTGAGGCATTTCTAACACTGACAGAAGTTGCACCCTCACCAAATGTGTTATTTTATAGTGAAGCCAGAGGATGATGAGGAGAGAAAGGCACCCACCTTTCTATAACAGCCTTCTGGTTACATGATTTGCCCAAGAAGTGGGAAACTTGGGTTCAGTTCCCTCTTCCACTCAGAGAGTGAACTGGCCAAACCTACATCTCCCACCATGATGGAGAGTATGTTGGGTGGCGTATTGTCCACCATTTTCCAGTGAAACTGCTCCACTCAGCTACAAAGAATTCAGGTTGTATATAGCCAGAAAGCACAAAAGCAAGTGAGAGAAAACATGCTTCTAGTCTAGTAGTAATGACACTCCCTCCGGGGAGGAGATCATGGGCTCTAGTTTCTATTCTCAAGGCTGATTCTGCATTTTACATTAAATGATCATTAGTGTAGGTGACTGGAACCAAGCACTTCCACCTGTGTGGAGGACATCCTACCCAGAGGTTGGGTCTTGTGGTCTTGCTCTGACCCTGTGATTCTTGAATTCTTTGCTGTAAGGTGGCACAGCTTCATTTTGTCCCCTCCTCCCACTAGCCTATGTTACAGCCTAGCTATTAGGGCACTCTCCTGGTAGTTGCTAGATGTGGGTTGAAACCCTTCAGGCTGAAAAGAGAATTACATCCAAGTCCCCCACTTCCATAATCTAATCACTAGAATGTCATATAAAAGTTTGGCAGTACCATGGCCAATCCTTTTTGAAAGCATGGAGTTGGGTGGCCATTCTCAGGACAGCATTCTAGGTTGTGGATTCTAACTGAGCAAAGGCACATCTGCAGCCTTGACAGAGAAGCCTAAGACCTGGAGAGATCCAGGAGTTCAGACATGCCCTGAGCTTAATGTTTGCTACTGACCAACCTTATGGGGCTCTTCAATCAGCATACAGCTTATTTGGATTCTATTCTGAAGGTCCTAACTCTTCCCATGCATACTGTATTGTAAACTGAGATACCTAGCCGAGATTTATGGATTCTACTCCGACACTGAGGTATCAGAAAGTTAGGAGCCATAGTGCCCAACTTCTGGACATCCAAGTCTTCTGTTAGATCTAGCTCTTTGTGCCCATTGCCGTTGATTATGCTCAGTAAAATCTCATACATATAGTTATAGCATTACCTTTTACCTAGGATTTCAGTCTAGTTTATACCTGTACAGACAAGCTTAGGCTGTTTTGACATAAGCAGAAGAATATTGCTATTACCAAACAAGCACAAGTTTCAGGAATGCTATCTAATGCATTCAGAAATAACAAAGCTTCTCAAAACAAAAAATTGTCTACCACCTACAATACAACTGGAAGCATCTTCCTGGTCACTATCAGCAACTTAATAAAAAGATACAAGGTGCAATCAATGTTTGCACTGTTCAGAGTAATTAATTCTGATAAACCCATTTAAAACCCCCCCCACCAACATCGCTATCAGCTATATTAAGATTCTCTCTCAAAGTCACAGTTCAGAGGATAAAGGTGATCAAAAAGATGCTGAGCATGGATATATTAATTCAGTATTAAGAGATGTTTACATCTGTACTGGACATATGAAGCAAGTGTAATTGAATTTCTAAAAAAACAAAAATGTAGGTTAGCAGTTGGTTAAATAACACATACAAACATACTTCCCTGTACAGAGGATTTGGGTAACCAAACCAGACCAGTGGCTTATGATGTGGTCCCTGATAAATACAGGAAGAGACTCCACAGCACAGGGTAAAATACCTTTCCAATTCTTCTTTCAGTGTTTTCTGGCTGTCGTGTACAAAATATATATAACAACTGCATGCATCAATGTTTCTATTTCTGTCTTGCTTTATGCAGATGATGTGCTAGTAATGTCAGAATCCCAGGTAGCTCTCCAAAAGTTATTAGATGCCTTTCAGTAGTACTGTGTTTCAAGTAGCTTGGGAACCAACACTGTTAAATACAAATTACTGTTTTGTGGGACTTTTTTAAATAAAAAAAATCTGATCTGGAATAAACACACCAAAAGCATAAGCATTTGTCCTTTTATCCTTTTACAATAACACCAGTAAAAGGATACTGGCATCACTAAAGGTGTATAGATCTAAGGGAGAGTCCATTTCATTGTATGGAGCACAACTATGGAGTGCTGACCCCATGGTTCAGTAAAAAAAAGAAATAAAACTTTAATTATTTTTGAAGGCAGCTTTTATCTGTACCATATTCTGTGACAAAGTGGCTCACGTAATCTGAAACAGGGCCATTTAATGCGAGTACTTGAGCTCAATTAAGAACTATAAATTATTGGATAAAATGTAGAGCCTGTATCCCTCTCAGATATTACAAAAAGTACATTTAAAAGCCTCTCCTCTTCCAAATAAACCCTTATTTGGATGATTAAATAACATTTTTATTCTCCTCCAGATGCACGGCCTGAGAAATGTCATTGACCCAATATTGCCTCTATGCTTAAAACAAGTTATAATTTAAGAATTAAAGATGTCACTGTGCAGACGCATGTGCAGGCAGCAAGATTTACTTGAACTTACCATTTCTTAGATGAGTAAAGCACTCTTTTGGCTTAGAAACCTATCTGTGTGAATTACGAAACAACAAACAATGAGAAGCCATTACCAGACTGCAATTCACTCAAGATATACAGCCGTTACAAACAGGTGGTGTTAGATTAGATATACAGAGTGAATATGTTTTTGTAAGAAGAATGAGCTAGACTAGTTTAATCATTATTTGTGGGCTTGCTCATTCTTTGAAAAAATAAGAGGTAAACGGATCTCTTCAGGGGTGGAAAATGGTAAATGTTGGGCTAATGAGGAAAAACAACAGCTCCTCCCTAACACCTTACAGCCTAGGCTATGCTTCCTAGGTGTACTTGCATTACTTGCACAAAAAATAAAGGCTGAAATCAAATCCCCCTGCTCTGTTCTATTTTCTGCCTTTGTATATTGTTTCATTTTTGTATTTTTGTATCGGTGTATACAGTATATCTGTATATCTATTTTAATTTTGTTTCAACTGGTAGGATGTGTAAACTTACTGTATGCTTTTAACAATAAACAAATTGTATCATTTTATTATCACTGCTATTGTATGGTTTTAGCAAAAGCTATGCATAAACTATTACTACTATATAAAATATGGTCTTGGTATTACATAACTGAGATAACTAAACATCCTATCCAAAACTTCTCAGGTAAGTTATTTCTATTATTTTTGCCAATTTTGCTCATCATGACAAATGCCCTTATTAAAACTGAAATAAAAAAAAACCCAACACATTGCCTTCTCTGCATCATTCGTTACAAGATTGCCCTCTTGATTCAACAGAGTACCAACATTTTTCGTAGACCTTTTACTTCTACCATAGTTGTGGAACAGTTTTTTGTTATCTGATATATCCTTTTAGCTGCATCTCCATTTGCACCTGGGCTTTCTTGATAGTCTCACTGCATGGCCATGTGACAATTATAATCATCCCAAGTTATACTGACAAATTTCCATTTTTGAAAGATTTCTTTTTGAGTTTCAGTTAATTGAAGAGGTCTCTGTTTACCCAGACCAGTCTCTTGCTGCAATTCTTATGGTGTCATTACATCAGGATATCCTGCTCTTTTACCTTAGAGACCATATTAAGGGTGCAACTAGCTGTCTTGGACTCCTTTTCCTCTCAGACTTGCCTCCCATGGGATCCTGCCCACCAGCTCCCTGAATTTGTTAAAGTCTGCTTTTCTGAAGTCCAATGCCTTTATTCTGTTGCTCTCCTTCCTTCTGTATGTTGGAATTTTGAACTCTTTCATTTTACAGTCACTGTCACTCAAGCTGCAGTTGCCTTTTTCTTTCCTATTCTTTGACCAACTCCTTCCTATTTGTGAGCAGTGAATCAAGAAGATCTTTTGAACTAGCCAGTTTCTCCACCATTTATACCAAAATACACCATCTATACTCTGACATGCTCCAAAAACTTGCTGGACTGCCTGTTTACTGTTGTGTTATCCTCCTAACAGATGTCACAGTGCTTAAACATCCTATCAGCACATGGTTTGAACAGCTGTTTGAAAAATTCCTCATACACTTTTTCCTCTTGGTTTGGTAGTCTATAGGAGAGGCACATCATGACATCTGCTTTAGTGTTCTCCCTTCTTCCCTTGACATAGTACTGTCTTGCCACTTGCCTGCATGGTGTGTTCTTGACCCCACTGTCCATCTTTGCTATGTTAACACCCATTGTATAGAAATGATATTTTAGCAAAGATGGGAAAGCTTTGAAGTAGTTCCCATAGTGCAGACAATATTATTATTATTCTGATTATAGATTTTTAGTAATAGTGCCACACACACTGCAGTAACAGCATGTTTCCTTGTTTTGTGTCTGACGAAAAAGAGAAATTTATTGCACAGGCAGTTAAAGACTTTGGAAAATCTTATACTGTAAATCTTGTACGTCTTATTCATGAATTACCTTGTCATCATCCTCACATGTCATGACATTGGAGAAAGGGATTTCTGCTTTGAACATTTTACGACAATGCATGAGTTGTACAAGCAGGTAGCAGACTGTTTTGAATTTCATTCTTTTGGCTGGTTTTATGTCCGAGAGAATCAGTCCTGGAAATATCTGTCAGGCAAATAAAAAAAAAAAAAATAGTTATACAAGATGCATGCACATGTTTCCATTTACATATAAGCATATGTACCTATGTAAATTAGCATCATGCAATGCGAACATGGAAACCTGATGAGATAATATTTTGATTGGTAAACAGTGCATTTATTATACATCTCATTTCCCTAAAGGACAGAATGTTTCTCTTTTTGTACAGGACATACAGAATATACTCAGCAAGCTGTAGGTAAGCACACCGTAATTAACAATATGAAGAATTATTGATATATAAATTCATACTATACAAAATACCACATTCGTGACCAATATCAAAGGGGCCTTATTTGTATTTTTTTTTTATTTTACAATTATTTTTTTCCTGATAAATAAATTAAAAAGTAACTAGGAAATATAAATGATTTTTAGGTTGTTTTTTTCTTTTATAGTATTTCTCTCTTGTTTGTACCATTATTAAATTGTTTTGGCCACAGGAGGCCATTGTTTGTGAAAATGGATGAAAACAAATTCTGCTTTTAAAGAAACGTGCACTTAAAAACGTGCTGAGGAGGGAAATTATAGACCACATTGATTGTACCTTACATCTTGCTTTCTCAAAACTGGGAACATAGAGCCATACAGAGGGATTTTGGGATAAGTCTGTCTTAGTCTACTCTTTTCAGCAGAGTTCCCCATTCAGGAAACCACCTGCTAAGCTTTTAAATCTATGTTTCATTCCCACTGGCTTCAGCAGAGCCTGATCTCCTGTACAAGTGCTTTTGCAGATCAGAATGAAAGCAACAGCACCTTGATGTATCCTCCCTGATGCACCTTGATGTCACTATCAAACCCTCACTATGTTGGATTCATGCTTTTGGTATTTGTACAGGGAGTAGAGTAGGCCCCAATGACTACCACGATGGTAGGTATTTTGTAAAATTAGTTTGCACCTAGTTTGGGCACAAAAATGGAGAGACAGAACAGAGCACCTACATGTCACCTTACAGCAACATAGTGACACACTATATCACTGTACAGTGTGCTATGGCAACGTAGAGATCATGTGGGTCTACACCTAATTGGCAGCTACGTTACTGTAGTGGTGTGCTCGCCTGTTTTAGCATGCTGTTATGGCGACGTAATGGCAACATATAACTGCACCACGAGCACGGTGCAGTATGGGCAGTTAGTAAGCTGTGCTTTAGTACATATAAAAGGAAGTACTAAAGCATGGTGCCGTAGCTATGTCACTGTACGGTGATGTGTAGTTGTGCCCAGTATGCTCTGTCATGTTCATAAACCTAAAAGAACATGTTCATTCTAAATAAAGACCAGATTTTATCTTAGGACCTCATTACATGTTACACAAGCATGTTTTATAGTAAGCATTAATATGGTTTTGAAAGGTTTCTTAGCAGTTGTGCATTAATGCTTATTATGGTCTCAAACCAGCTCTTTTAGGATCCCAAGGATGAGATAAAAAAATCAGCTGATATTTGCTCTCAGTCCTGGCATCTCCCCGTAGGCTTGGTGCAGAACCAGCATGGCATGGGAGCAGGTCACAATCCCAGTATCATACATGTGCAAGGCTCTGGAAGCAACATTTGGATAGCACAGGAGTGGCCAGTGGCCCCTGCACAGCACTAGAGCCTTGTACCAGCTGCCATGTGGTACGGAGGCTGTGTGCTCCCTCTGCACTGCACTGGAGCCTTGAACCAGCAGGGCTCTGGGGGGAGGGTGGGGAGCAGGGAGCCTGACAGGCTCACCCTCACCATCACAGTGGCTGGGTTACCTCTATGGAGCAGTCTGATATTATCTCAACACATTAGGTAATAAGATGTGGAAATACTTTTTGCTAGGAAAGATCTAACTTCACTATGCTGTCATGGCACTTACATGCTTCACTGCTTGAACAGTTGAAGACCAGTGTTAGAAGTGTAGTTAGCACATGCTAAGTAAATGTGTAACAAGGCCCTCAGTGAATCATCTTGAGCTAGTTAAGCATGCCACTGAAAAGGGCAGGAGGACTTGGTTTGCAAACGGTTTTTGAGACAAGAGGAGGAGAAGTGGCATTTTTGTGGCTCTATTGAATGCCCACAACTGGATGTCACTCAGGATTCTGGGGGAAACAATCCCTAGTTCAAAGTCATTTCTCCTATGGCACCTCTCTACCTACACCAGCCATGACAAATATTAGAAAACCTACATTAATCAAAGGAATTCAATAAAGTTAATCAGGGAAGTATGCTGCCAATATTCCAGTGTACTACAGAAGTGTGTTTGTTTAAGAAACAGTACTGAAACGCCACCTTTGTTGATAGAAGTCCAACTGACAAGAGAAAATTTGATTCAGATTTTCATTATTCTGGAATAATGATAGTCAACATTGAGGATCTGATGTCCAATCTGCAGGATACAACAATGCCAACTACTTCATTAAATTAAAACTTTATGAGCATCATAGTAGGGAGGAAGTAAATCAGATTCATTTGCTTAAAAATTATTAAGCAAAGGTGGCTGCATCCACCTGAATGTGAAGAAACCAGGACAATTTTTTCTCAGTTATACTCAGAATGGGAAGTCAGTCAGGGCAGAATTTGGCTTGATTTTAAATTTAAAATACATATAGATTAGGGAGAGAAATGCAGTGTATTTTATGAAGCAATTCTTAGGTTTTCCTGATATGCTATATGTATATTGTTCAGCTGATGGCATGTTTCAGTGTGGCTATCAAAAGGCAGAACTCATTAAGTCACGTCCTTATATATTTGCAGACAGACAATTTTTATTAACATATTACAAGACCTGTTAAAAGGGTGAAAAATCGCAGTAGTTAGACTTACTGTAATGCATACCTGAAGGCTGAATGTAGCTACTGATTCTATCTGCATTATACTGTACATTTTATGGCAGTGGGGCTAATTGATTATGCATTTCACTCTTTATATAATGATTTGGTGATGTGTAAAAACAGTGAGGAATAATCTCTGTTAAATGGGTTCCTACACAAATTCTCTCAGTGGAGAAACTTCTGGCAAGTGACTCACAGCTGGAAAGTAATACTCCACCTAGAGGACATTCTGTAACACTAAACAGTGACATTCTCTGCACTAAATATCTTTCATACAGCATTTAGTGGTTCAAACCAAATAAGGCTTTTTTTTCATATGTCAGAACAGCCCTGATATCAGAATATGGCAAATGGGATCTACCTTCAGGCCAATGCTCTTCAAGACCCATAGCAAGAACATAGCCTTTGGGTATGTACTTGTAACGTTACTTAGGAATTTTCTAAGCACAGCACTAAATCTTGTGGGGAAAAAAGCCAATGCATTTAATTGCCTGCTTCTCTCTGAACACAGTAAATATTTACAGGCCTTCTTTATTTCTAGCTAATGAACTGCAAGATTCTTGCCCTCTTCTGCATTTTCTAAACACAAAAGTAAAAATGGGACACAGAAGGCACAAGGTGAAATGTCTCCATGTCTCTCTGCAGAGATTACATTGCAGGTAAACTTCAAAACTATTAGCTCCCCCTTTTTTCCCCTCTGAAAAATGAGTCAGGTGGCTCTACCCTGGGAGTCAGATCCAGCACGTCCATAATATTACACATTTTCAGCTTTATAGCCATGTGATGGGTGGCTCAGATTAGGGTCAGATTAGGTGTTCCAAGTACAGTACAGGGAGCTCCTCAGACTACTCACAGAGGGGATGCACTAATGCAGCTACAAAGTGCTGGAGTGTGCAAATACAACTTCCTGCTAGTTGAGCCCAGGGGATGCACCTGGAAGAGGCAAGAACAGGGCCATGTTCCCCTGCCCACTGGGAACTCCCTAGAGCAAGGGGCAGCAACCTTTTGCCAGCCTGAACCACAGATTGAGAACTGTGGGTTGTAAGACCCTGCCGTTGCAATCCTTGCAAGCAATCAGCTGCCTGAACCTAGCCTCCCTGCAGATACCTAGTCTCTCTGCAGTAAGGATAAGCCCAAATGTGGTGCAGAGGCAGGCTCTCACCTGCAAAGGGGATAGGGAGCACAGTACAACTCTGTACCATTGATGCCTCATGTTGAACATATCCTCCATGGGCCAGATCAGACCACTTCATGGGCTGGATCCAACTCACAGGCCTTAGGTTGCCAACTCCTCCTCTACAGCAGCTGTTCTCAACTTTTTTATATTGAAGATACTCCTCCAAAAATGCCAGCTCTAAGCTTTCACTCCTTTTTTGACTAAGTAAACATTTTAGAACAATCCTTTTGTTACAAAGAACTTAGAAAGATCACAGTAGGCCAGAATGTTTTGTCACTGTGCATCCCTTTTTGAAATCTCTGAGTTTATCTGGCGAAGTGTAGGTGCTTGCACATCTAATAGGGCTAATATTATGTGTCATCCTTAAATGATGTCATGGTACCCAGGGTGCCGTAGCACCCTACTTCAGAATCACTGCCTTAGAGAGCAGCCTGGACTTCAGAGTACCAAGTCTTGTGATCACCCAGCTGCTTGGATGCATTAAAAGTTAAGGAGGAATAAGATATTGCTCAGGTACCATCCCTCCTCCCTTTCACTAGCATTGCTCTTCCTCAAGAAAGCCCTTCTCCATGGAGACATTATATATAACTTCCTGACTACACCTTCAAAGGAGCAGATAGAGCAGATTGTGCTTATTTAATAGGCAATGTGAATTTTTTTGTTCCTGACCATTACTGAGCAGAGTATGAAAATGCTCTGGTAGTTAAGGGCTGAACCTGCAAAGGGCATACTTGCATTCAGAGCAGATTCCTATTTGCTCAGCACATTCAGAGCAGAGATTTGGACTCCAAATTAAAGACTTGAACATGGCCTCCTACATCCTATACTAGTAATGTTGCTCTGCATACAGACAGATGTAACAAGTGTATCAGTATCAAAGCATACTAATATAAGCAGCTGCAGTACAACTGCTGCCTCTGCATGATTCTGTAGCAGTACAAGGGCAGGAAAGCTTTGACTCTGCCTTCTTCTGGGTCAAAGATGGGCAATTTAGCTCACCCATATTGCCACAGGATGATGCAGATGTAACATTTGAAGCATAACAGCTGATGCACATTCCTAAGCAGCAGCTCTCCATCCGCTTCTAAAGTTGTTTAAATGTACATTTGTCCACACCCTGCCTCTCTCTGGCATCATCACCCTAGAAAGCCTTTTCACAAAACATTGCGGCATTCCCCCCCACCCCACAAAAAAACTAAAAAAAACCCAAAAAACAAAGAAGAGAATAAATTCTGACAAAAATATTCCTAAACGGCCTCCTGCTACAGCGCAGAACACATGGTATTTTTAAGGAGAGTAGTATTTTGTGCTTATAATACACTTAAGAAAAATTAGGTCATCCCTGACTGCTTTTCATCTGAACTGCTTAAGGCCAGTATTACAAGATGGCTAGACTGCAACATTCTCATTACAGCTCTTTCTGTCCATGCATTTTATTTTCGCACTTCCCTTTTGACCCTGGGGATTATCCTTTATTTTGATCACTGTTCATTTGCTTCGTCATTTTAGGAAGGGTTGTGTGTTTGTTGTAACATAGCCAGCAAATCAGGATAAGAACAGGGATTTTCTATCAGACCTCTCTGAAAGCAGCCAGCCTGTCTACAGCTTTGCAAGTGCCTTGAAGCATGTAGAAAAAAAACAAACAAGTAATCAGTGATTAAAATTCTAGGAAAACACCCCACTGTTTGCATCTCTTGTAATACTCTGGTAAAGGATTCACTGGTGCTTATCTGAGCTTCTCAGAAACAGCATCAGACTGTGGCTGACTGTGGTTACTTTGCAATAGTAGGCTATGGTGCTGAAATAAAATCACAAAAAAGAAGATGCTGTTGATATTTAGAGTACATTCCCAGAGCCACTGAAAGCTATACTCTATCTGAGCTTTTGCCTTCAGTTACCAAGGGCTATGTCTCTTGATATTAGTGTCTCTTTTGTTATTACTTGCAAGGTATTGAGCTTTCCCAAGTACTTTTTGCATCTGATGGGTAAGCAAATTTTATTCAGGTTTTTCTTTTCACAGCTACATTAAGCAGGTGTTTCCCACTCCACCTCTCTGGAATGCCATAGTATATATCCTTGCTCATCATTTTTCTGCTGGCATACTGAAGTCCATTTAAAATAGTTACCGTAAAAGAATATAATGGTCATAACAAAGAATTCTCCATGTCTAAACCAGAAGGATGAAACTCAACCAGACCTGTAGGGGCAGATGAGGAGCACTGAGCTGGCTAGTGGGCTGGGCTGGGTTTCTAAACCAGCCTTGCATGTTGCACCTGGGCTGCACTGTATGTGGTGTGCAGGGCTGGTCTGTAGTCCAGGTCTGGCCTGTGGACCAGATGCAACTTGGCTTTACATGTGGCACTCAGGCATGGTCCAAAATGGGCACCACTTGTAGTGTGTGACCCAGACCAGACTCATGTGCCACATACACCAGACCAGCTTCCAGCACCACATGCAGCAGTGTGAGGCTGGGGCTAGTCTCAGACACACAGGCAGCACCATGAGCAGGATAATAGGGCTCCATGGGCCATATTTTTGACACCCTGGCCATGTCCACATGAGAGTGGACATTTTTTTCTCTGGGAACAAGAAGCAGCTGCACACCTTGTGCTGTTGCTACTTGGTCCCAGTGAACTCCTGTGCCATGTGCCCTCTGGTTAAAAATAAATTATATACCTAAGTATGGATTTAAATGCCTAAATTTAGCATTTGAGTTCTAACATTTGAGATCAATGTGCGTGGGTTTTTTTTTTCTTACAGAGAAAAGGAGCTCAAAAATTCTGAACAGCAGGAGGAGTGCTGGGGGGAAGAGGGGCAAAAAAAAGAAAAGAAAACAAAACAAACAATCACACACTGGCATTCAATGGAAGAAAATTTCCTACAAATAAAGATGGTGATCTAAGGTTACTTAAATATATGGATAGAAATTATAATAATAAAATATATGGATAGATGTAGTGCTAAGCAGAATCTTTTTCTTCTTTTTCTGAGTTTAACCCCCTCTCCTTCTCAGTACTCTTCCCTTTCCTTTCTCATTTATTTCTGATGACAAGGAGTTTTTCAGTTCATGAAGCTTATATTTGCTATCTAGTTGGGAGGGAATATAGATCTATTTCCTCACCATGGTAAAGTCTCTTTGATCAGCCTGATAAAAACAAAAACCTGTTGCCAAAATCTCTATTCGTCTATATACAGCAGACATCCTGCACTCGATTAATAGACATCTTTTGAAAGCTTTGGCAGTACATGATGAAAAACATCTGGGGAGTGTATGCTACTGACAACCAGATGCACTTGATAAGTCTGCAAACAGCTGACAAAGATTCACTGATAAAAGCTGCATTTTAAAAACATGCAGCAGTTGTATATGCCACCTATTCTATGACAATGGCAATCGCTCTTTGATATTTGATGGTTGCATTCCATCTCTAGAGGCCCCTTTACAAGGATATAGATATGGTTCACTGACCAAAGACATAAGGGATAGGAAGTAGGGTTATGGAACCACAGGTGTGCTCTATAAATGGTTTGGGATGAGAATGGGAGATAGGAACAGAAGTGTGGAGATGTGAGAGGCAAAAAGATCCTATTTTAAAGAGAGAAAACGTGAGTTCTCAGGGGGGGGGGTTCCACTCTACAAGCTTGTTCTCTTGCAATTCAGCCTTCTCAAATGACTTCTAGTATCTGTTGTAGTGGTTTCCACATTGTAATGAGGATCAGCAGAATGCTTGAAGGCAGGGGTGTCAAACTCACTTGGTTCCACAAGCTGGATGAATGGCACAGGGCTGGTCCCTAATTCCCATCCCCCTGCGTGCTCAAACCAGCATCCACCTTGGCCAGTCTGGGATTGTGCTATATGTAACTACCCTGGGGCTTAGTTGGCTAACATTGTATTGCCTGTAACCTAGTTGTGTTCCCCTCCTCACCCCCATCCCTCTATTGTTAGTCTGTCGCTCGGGTGCTCTGTATTTCCATATCAGCTTTGTCATCTTTTTTCTGGATTCCCAATCCTAAACATCTACTAATAAAAGTCAACCTGTTCTGGGCCAGTTCAGGAGGCATACTGCACATGGCACGTACTTCAGTTGGTCTGGGAACCATGTTGCACACAAGTGCCTGGTCCAGACTGACCAGGGTAGGCACTGTGTGCAGTGTGAGTCCTAGAGTGGGCACCACATGCAGCATAATCCTAGACTGGCTCAGGCGGGCACCTCATGCAGTGTCTTCCCAGAATGGCTGGGATGGGTGCTGTTGTGGGCCCTGCACACACAGTGCTGTGAAAATCGACTCTGAGACCCAGGGGCAGCACTAGAGGCCATATTTTTGACATCCCTGCTTTAAGGGGATACATCTGACATATCTGTGCACAAGTGACTAAGGAACATGATTTCAGAAGACCACTGCAGACAGAGAATGGAAGAAGTTTTGTATTCATCAGACAATCACTACCTGTCCCTATGAGGAAATTACATATGATGGTCAACTTTGCTTGTATAATTTTACCTTCTGTACTCAATTTCAAGATGAGGTTTTATCCCCATTCAACACTGGAGGAGGGAGGGGAGCCTTATCTTAGAATTAAGTATCAGACAGACTAGAACAGAACCACATTGTATCTGAATGCGAGTACAGCTCATCTCCCTGTAGGGACCTTTGCCTCATGGCTTTATAGCCCACAGGAGCCTCCATAACTCCCTTCTTCCCCTCTCTACCCAGCCACATGCTACTGCTGTGTGTCCTAACCCTCACTTGCATAACAGCTGCTCAGCTTGCAGGTAGGCAGGACTGTGTGGCCCCAAGCAAGACAGGGAGGGGGTGCTGCAGCCAGCACATAGCTGCAGGGCTGGAAGGCAGAGTAGAGAAGATGGGTAGGGTGCGTGCTATGATGATGAGGGGAGTGGGGCTGTCTGAGGTAAGTTTGGGGGCAGGCTGGGGCAAAGGCATCATGGTATGGGGTGCGGTCTGGGATGATCATTCTTTCAGGCTCTCCTGTGCTGCCAGGGAATGCCTCAGCCTTTATTACTATTAGCAGCAGGAATAGGAATGGCTAGGAAGACTTCCTAAGGCACTGGGCACCACTGCCCTTTTGCAGCGAGTCGTGCCTCACTGCCTTCTAGGGAGTTTTTCCCCTGCATTTAGGTAGGGCCTCTTCTTTGCAAACCCTCCTGCACATGTTTAATGAGCCAAAGTGCATATTCATTTCTTTGGAAGATCTGGTTAAAAAACACCTAACTTTCTTTTTCCTCTGTCCTGCATGCTTCTGCAAAGCTTATCAAAACAGGGTCCTTGTTCTGATGGGGTTTACTATAATATCTAATATAGATTAGTTTTCCATGTGTGGGATTTAATCATTAGGGGCAGTCTTAAAATCAATGTCACCTTGGATTTAGGAAAATATGGTATATAGCTATGCATATCAAGCTTACCCTGACATTTTCCATTCAAAATTAGATAAAGGATGCATATTTTATAATGCATAATGATAAATAGGCAATAGATACATAATCATAAATATGTAATGGAATAATCACTGATTATTCACAAATGCAAAATAAATTAGAACCTTCATGGAGTTCAAGTACTCTGTGCTTGCACCCAAATCTCAAGTTTCATAACTCCTTCAATACATGGAAAAGAAAATCTGACAGCCAGCATACAAAATTATATATGAAATATTTTGAGTGCATCATAAATTCTGCAATGTATAATGTGAATTTCATTATGCACAAAGAGCTAGAACCTGATCCTATAAATGCTATCTGCAAAAGAACTCCAGTAATTCTAAGTTCCACCAAGCACATAGGTCACAAAGTGTCCCACACCGCTCCCCTCCCCCAAAGTAGAATAACAATTTCCTAACAAAAGCACGATACATTGTATAACATTAGAAATACCAAATTTGCATATGCCATCCAAAATGATTAACCTCATTCGGGCATTAGCATTGTGACATGCATAATTAAGGGATTTCTCTATCTTTTTCTAGAATTTTATCCATGTCTAATTCACATTGTGTATGCCTTGCAGTGCACACATATGGCATAACATGTTTGAATTTTACGTTTGTTCAATTATACTAAAATCAAGACTTGACCAAGTCACAACATCTTAAAGCACAGTATTGCTGTGATGAAACAGAACCCCCTAATGTGGACTTAGTTGACCTGATTCTAGTTTTACTTTTTAAAGCCTGAACAGGACTTTCCTTGTAATTTGTCCTGCTAGAAACTGGGAGTTATTGTCAGGCTGTAGACTAGAACCACTGATGGCGCCCTGGAAGCCCAGAGAAGAAGAAAACAACTTGTCAAAGGAGGGGAGAATGGGATAGGCTGAAGCAGCTTCTGCTGAAGTCAATGGGAACTTTTGGCAAAGATATCCCTCCCTCTGGCCTAGCAGAATATTTAAATATCAAGACAATCTCTGCATGCTAAAGAAGAATAAAAAGAATACCAAATGCTGATAGACATAATTTTACTTTTTGTTATTTGATCTATGCTATAATACATGAGGTTTACTCTATGCCTGTTCTGTGCTACATAAAAGGTGCTGCTACACATGCAGTTAAACATGACTAAATGTAATGCACATTAAGATAATTCACATTAACCAATTTTTGACAGGTGTCTACATGGGCAGGGACTTGGGACTAAAATCAGTTCTAAGTCCCTGGACTTGGCACTAAAGCTAGGACTAAGCCCCTGTAGCCCTGCCATGTGCCCCTGTGACCACAGGGGGGACCTGCAGCCTCCGGCCACATGGCTGCCAGCACTTGGCAGTCATGTTGAAGCCAGAGCCAGCTGCCATTCCTGGCAGCCACCTGGGACACTGGCAGCCACCTGTTTTAAACTGGGAAGTTTAAAAGAGCCCCTTTCCTGCCCAGGAGCCACATGCCCAGTGCACAGGCAGCATATGACAGCTCCCTCATTGTCCACCCTGCCTCCGTGTGCCACGGCTGCTCGAGCCCCTGGCCCCTGCCCCTGCCAGCTACACCCAGCACCCTGCTGCTCCAGCCCAGTCCCTGCCCACAATGACCAGTGCCCTGTGCTCCAGCTGGCCAAGGAGCCAGCTGGCTCCTTCCTCCACCCCCCACCCCCAAGCCCTAGGACAGTGGCATACCTGCCAGTGAGGGCCAAGGCACTGGCTGTAGGAGGCCCTACCTGACCCCCTCCTCCTACGCTCCCCACTCCATCCCACCTGAAACTACTGCCCACACACCCCCTACTCCCTTCCCACTCCCAGCACCACTCTCAGGACACAGGCAGGTGAAACAAAAAAAAACTTTATTACCCACACAACACCCACCCTCTCCCTCCCCCCTCAAAAAACAGAACCCCCTCCCCCTCAACAATAAAAAACCCACTTACAAGTGAGAAACTATGTACAAGGAGAAAATTATTTATAAGATTTTGGGTCTTCAAGCCCACAGCGGGAGGCCGGGGGGGTGGGGATAGCTAAAGGGCAGGGTGTTCCCTGGGGCTGGGCTCAGGCCAGCTCCCTAGTGGCAGGGCAGACCTGGCACTAAAGTTAGTGTTGGGTCACATCTATACATGGATTAATGTGCATTAATAAATTGCGCCTAAATTTGATACCTGAATTCGCAGGTATCAAATTTAGGCCTGATTAGCCTAGGTTAATGTGCATTAAGGGCATGCACATATAGATGCATTCCCATAATGTGCATTAACTTAGGCTAATGGGCATTAATGCATCTCATGTAGATGCACCCAAAGCTGCAGAAAAGACACACAAAGACAAAAATTATTATTCAGTTGCTGGAGGATCTGGGGCTCAATAACCCATCCCAACACATGGAGGAAGCCCTTTGTTGTTGTAAACTGGCCTAGCTCCTGTGAAGTCATTGAAGCTACACTGGTTTATGCAAACTGATAATCTCACACTCTGCATCAAAAACGCTGGTCTAATGTTGTTTTGAAGAATCAGAATTGTATAAAATGTGTTTACTTTCCAACCACACACACAGTGACAGTTCTGCAACTGTAGGAAGTTTAAAAATCACATCTGCTTATGCAAGATGAAACAACAACCTGTGACAGTGATGTGACAGCTGTCATGACTACTCCTGCAACTGCTGGCATGTAATTTAGAATGAATCCCAGTTTACCAAATTTCTACCTATTAGATTGCAAGTCAAAAAAATTAACAGATCACCCTTTAAGCTCTCAAATACAACTGTAGTGTAGAGTAACTATGCCACATGTGTTCCATGTAGATAATTGCTTTGGTTATCTTTGACATCTAAGGCAGTTTTTACATTCCAACCTTGTAATGCTTCACCTTCTAAAAGATGATCCTGATTTTTGCTCTGATAGGGAAATAAAATTCGACATGTGCATATTTTCAGTGAATCCCTCCTCAAAAACAAGCAGCTGAAGGTATGGTTTGATTGGATTACCTTCCTAGATTACAGTAAATGGAATTTAGTTCTCTTTAAAGAAAACAAATCAAAAGACAGCTTTATAAACGTTCTCCTTCATTAGAGTTAAGTTGATAGCAGAGAGCCAGAAGTCCAACTAGGATTCATCTTCTCCTGCCAGTTATCTTTCCTACTGAATGAGAGAGATAAGGAACTAGGATAGATTCCAAGCCCTTTCACCTGGGACTTCCTGATTAGCTATAGTCCTACTGAGCAACCTCAGCAAGCCAGCTATTATGAGTAGGCTTTTGGGGGCAGTCTTAAGGAGGATTTGCTAAGATTTCCTCGCATAACTCCACATGCACATGGCGAGACAAGTAGGAGATGCATTGTATCTTTCACAAAAAAGAGGAAGTTTCATACACACAGTATTCTCCTCCTATGAGTAACATCAGTCACACTTTATATTATGTATTTTACAGTTTCTGAAGCAGGTCAACAACTTTTTGCCATCAAGGGCCAGAGCTTGCAACCCAGCCACTACCGTGTGCCACAAGTCTCCTTCTACTCTAAGCAGCCAGCTGCCTGCCTCACTACAGATTCCTGGCCCCTCTGCCGCTCCAGTAAGCTCAGATGTGGAGGTAGCAGCACAATGCAGGGGAAGGGAGTGCTGCCGAAGGGATAGGCAGCGTGTTACAGCTCTGTGCCACTCTGATCCACTGGACCAGATTGGATTTGTGTGAGCTGGATTAGATCTCTTTGAAAGCCAGATATGGCCTGCGGGCTGTAGGTTGGCATTTCCTACTATAAATAGTAGTAGCTGATTCACATTACAAAAAAATAATTTCATCATCAGAGAGAAGCCATGCATACTGTAGGACTTTGGTGACCAGCCACATACCACAGACAAAACTAGCAGACATACCAAAGAATTTGTAAAAAAACCCTTAGTAGACAGATGTTATAGGTGGCATGAAGAAACCTACTGTCCTGGTAGATACACTACAGTTGAGTAACCAAGTATTTAAATATCCATGAGGAATTTATTAATCCTTTATAACTGTTTATAAATATTCCCTTGCTATTTAAAAATTGTAAGTTTTGTAATCTAGTTTCATAGATTTCATTTTATTTTTTTCTACTAGCAGTCATCATCTTCTCATACTTCCCTTAATTATTTCTCATTCTCAGAATGTACTGACTGAAATAGGATATGTAAACTAGGTAAAGAAGCAATGGCATATACCATTAAATGCATAATGTTGAGACTTCCTGGGATAACTTTTTCTATCTGCCCTGAAAAGGCATGTACTACTGACCACCCTTTGGTTACCTGGTAAAGCATATGGAACTGCAAAAGCAGCTTGTTAGATCATTTTCTTAGCATTTGTAATTAAGTAGGCTTCTGAAAGCTAAGCGTTTAGAGGCATAAAGATAGCTTATATAATGGATAGATATAAGCCTAGAACTACAATTATTTAGTTATCACTAGGGTAAAAACCAGACTTTGCAGGTGTTATACTTTGAAGGAGCAATTCTTCCGGAAGCAAATCTATGAGGCCTATGGTATAACAGAACACACAGTTGCCCTTGGGGGGTGCAACTTTTATACTGCATTTTGCCATTTTTAAACCATCCTATGTGTGCCAAACTTCTGTTCTGTTATGGGCATAGACTGCTTTTGTGTGCCAAGCAACTGTTCTGCTCCAGGTATAGACCAGTTTTCAATGATTTATATCAGTAAAAATGTAACATCTGTACCTGACCTAGAGGGCTAGGCTGGGTCTAGTACCTCAACTATGCATCTGGGCAAGGGACACAAGTTACAAATTAATCAGTATAAGTGACCAGAAACTGGTGTAAATGTGTAACAGAACAGAAGTTCTGTGCCACTCCAGCTGGCAGGAGGAACTTTAGCCTGGTGGCTTTTGCCTAATGAATGGAGCTCCAGCTCCAGCTCTTGGCCACCTTCCATTTGCTCTGCCTGCCCCCAGGGCTGCTCATTGCACTGGGCAGGCAGAACAAGTGGAAGGCAGCCAGAGATGGAGCTCCATGTGCTGGACAGAAGCCACCGGGCTGAAGCTCCTCCTCTGCCCCCCTCCTTCCCACTGGTACAACAGGGGCAGGAGTGGGAGGGGGAGTAGCTGCTGGAGCAGGGGGAAGATGCCTTGGCCCAGCAGGGCTGTTCTGCTTCCTTCACTTCCAGCTGCAGCTCCTGCTGCACCGCCCAGTGCCGCTCCAGGCAGGTGGAAGCTTCAGCCCGGTGGCTTCAGCCTAGCGAATGGAACTCTGTTTCCAGCTCTGGTTGCCTTCCATCTACTCTGTTTACCCAGAGGGATGAGCAGCCCCTGTGGGCAGAGTGGATAGAAGGCATCCAGGAGCTGTAACCAGAGCACCATATGTTGGGCAGAAGCCACAGGGATGAAGCTTCCTGACCACCCACCCAGGGGGGCATGGCAGGGGCAGGGATGACAGCAGCATTGGCCAGAGCAGCAGCAGCTAGAGGTGCTGGGGGCAGAACAGCCACCACAGCTGCAGCCTTCGCATGCTGCACAGGACACAGGGTGTGATGGCTGGTTGCCAGGCTCGGGGCATGTTGGTGCTTCTGAGCTGTCCCAGACAGCCTGCTGCCTGGCCAGACTGTGCCCATACTGCCGGGCCAGGCTGTCACATAGCCTCAGCCAACTGGGAAGGGCTCTGCCCTCATGGCCCAGCCTAGGCTGACCCAGCCAGGCCCTTCCCAGCTCGCTGTGGCTCCATGACAGCCACATGTAGCCTGGGCATGGGAAGCTGGGAGCAATCTGGCTGTGCAGCCCCTGTGGCCCTAGCACACTGGGAAGGGCCCAGCCCTCCCTGGCTGGCCCCTCTGCATCTGCCTTCAGCAGCACCCACAGACTGCCTCGGCTTAGCCCCACAGCACCAGTCACAGCCCAAGCCCAAGGGCCATGATGGCCGGCACTCGTCAGGCCTCCAGCTGCCTGAGCAGGAGCAGGAGCAGGGACAAAAGCTGGGCAGACTGCAGCTGGGGTCCTGTGCCCACCACAGTCTGGGGAGTTTAATCCCCTCCTTTCCCTCTTCATTTTAGGTGCTGCCCCAGCTGATGTCTGACCTCAGGGACAAGCCTGGCAAAGGCTGCTTCACCCCTCGCCCTCCAGGCACATCCCAGCTGGGGACCTTACTTCTCCCCAATCATACTTAGCAGCCTGCCGGGGTCTGGCCATGCCCCCAGGTCAGCTTCCCTCTAGCCTTGAGACTTCTGAGGAAAGGAATGGAGGGTTATTCTAGTGCCCCCTGCCTTCTAGCCCAAGCCACTGCAGTCACATGCCTCCATTTCTGGAATCAAAAGTGAATGTTTATTCACTTGCAACTTTGTTCAGTCTTTGCAGGTTATTTTGATTAGATTAACCTGCAAAGGTTGAATCAATTTAGGCTCTGGCTTTTGAAAGTCTGTCCCTAGCCCTGGAAGTCAGTGGAATACACAAGTCAGCTGTACAAATGAAGCAATTATACACTGCCTAACTCAGGTGATGGAGACCAGTAGAACAGAGGATATACAATGGTGTAACAGTGAAAGTTAGTCTCACAATAAAATTTATTTTAAAAACAACATTAACACTTCAAGAGTGTTAATGAGTAAGACAGGAAGATTGCTAAGTGTCATTATTGGAGGCTGTGAATTAACTGGGGAACAGACCTTTTCAGGGAGCTCCACTGTTATTAGTCTCCACCTTGGCTAACAAGATCCCTTTGACTCCAGTGACTTTTTACCAGACTAGGTTTTGAATGAAGTGGGGGTATCTCTACCTCCAAAGAAACAAATAAATTTTAAAATCATCCAAACTGTGCTTATATCCCTTGCAAATTGAACAGATACTTTGTCATTGCCCAGTACCTCTCAAATACCTCAAAAAGTATCCAGTATTTTCAGAAGAGGAGCTGAAATCCTGTCTCCTGCTGAAATCCTATGAAGTTTTTATAATGACAGAAAAGCTTTTCTCATGACATGTGCAGGCCTATTTTAAAGGTACAAGGGATTTAGTTTTTTGACATGAGCACTGAGATTTCTAGATATCTATTCAAAGCAAACCTGATCCATCTTATTTTCCATTGCCAATAGTTTTGTCATGGCAGAGCCCAATTTTGTATCAATGTATAATATCATTAAATTAATGTAATTCTGAGTTGGGATTTTGGTTGGGGATTATATTTAATTTGCACTCTTTTAAAAGGAATCCATCTGCTTTAGCTTGTGAATTATGAAAGGCAGCCAGAATTTTCATTTGACTTAAATGGGAACTGTCAGCGTTCAGTGCCTTTGAAAATCAGATGAATTATTTAGGTGGGTTTCTTAATTTAATGTTAGGCAGTCAAATGTAAGAGTTCTGGCTGTAATGCTTGTTGATTACAAATAAACAAAACCATACAGCATAAATCTCATCTTTCACTGTAATAAATCAAAAAAGAAAAATGAAAATTGACTCAGTGGCCACAGATAATCTCCTTTCTACTTCCTATCATCCACAAGTTAATAATCACAGCATACCTCTGGAGTTTGCTGTTAATGGGCTTCAAATGAAAGATTAAAACATTGTGAATATTTTATAATCTGTTTTCATTTAAAGTGTAACTGGTGCATGAATGAGCTTTCCCATGTTGTTATTTTCATTCTTGGTTAACAAGATCATTGTGACAATAGATCATTCCATCAGACCAGATTTTGAAGAAAGTAGGGTATATATCTTCTTCTAAATAAAAATTAATAAAAATGAAAAAAAAAAATCAAAACTGTGCCCATTTACCTTTCAAATTGAACAGATTCTCAGCCATCTGTTGCTGATAACATTGATTTTCATTCCTTTTGGCATCATACCTGCTAAAGTCAGTTCATATTAATATCAGAGATGATGTATAAAGAATAAAAATGCGGCCATGTTTCAGTTAGCGAGGCTCAGGAGGAAAGAATACAATATTAAGGAAGTGGACATATGAAACCAATTAAAGGTATTAATTTTTTCCAATGTGACAAAGTTTTTTGTGTTCTTGTTTTTAGAGATTTACCAGTTGATACAAGGGGTAAGGCACACACTGTATGTGTTTGTTGAATGTAAGGATAAGATCATGAACACTTTTGTTAATGTACTGGTCCACTGGTCAGCATGCAAGCGTACAATGACCATGGAAAGGTCTGATATGCTGTGATGAACTGCAAAGTGACATGTTGATTGATCTGCAAGTCCACTGGAGAAGTGAGTCGATACCTGTAAAATTCATGAAGTGTTTTCCTGCCAGTTTCCTAGACACTCCATTGATGCATACCAGAGAGCTGTTGTTGTTAGTCATGTAGCACAGAAACATCTGCCACTTCCATAAATCAATCAGTGACACAATAATGGGGAAGCTGCCATTTGCTTTTTGCAGCTGGTGACAAACTAATCAGTACATTCTCATTATTCAGTATGCTCCTTTCAGATATAAAGAAATATGTACTCACTTATTATTCGCTATTCATCCTTGCAAATAAAATGCACATTAGTCTTGCTTAGTTTAATAGGTGAATTTATTTAAAAGGCTTTGTTATTTTTTCACTCTTTTTTTCTAGTGAATCTGGACCTTGTTCTTCCATTTTCATTCTTTCCTAAAACCTTAGGGTCATATCTATTCAATTCTTGGATGACTAAGGGTGATCCCTTTCCATCCTGTTCATGTACCTGGAAAATCATAACACAAAAAGTAGCTGGGTCTCCTCCTCCTCACTGCCTCTTGAAATTTAGTCTCAGGGTCAAAATAAAAGCTGTACTTGAGCATATCCAAGCCACCTGTACCCAAAGGCATTCAGAAAAACAACAGGGAATATATTTTGAGGCATCCCCCAGGGCTACTCTCAAGACATTTATTTCTGGGATATTTGAGACTGGCCACTCGGAATGACCCTGAAAAGGCCCCAACAGTGGACTTCTTGGTTTGAAGCATGTGCACAATGATAGGTTAGAGATGGAGATTAAGAACAATCTGGCCAGGAATTGCAGCTGTGTTATAAACATCTCCTTAAAGACTTAGGGCTGCCTGTAGGGACTTAGATGCCTAAGTGATACTTAGTAAAGGTGTGTGAACTGAGCCCTATTCAATTCGGATTTGGAGCTGAAGATTCGATTCGGATCTGGATCTGAAGATTCGATGCTGATTTCGGAGAATCAGTGATTCAGATGTAGACACAGCTTTAAATATTTTTTCTACATATCTAGAGGTACCAGCACAGCTTGTGCATGCTGCAATGTTAGGGCAGATGGAGCATCTCACAGGAGTGCAGGGGGGCCCTCCACGTGCTCAGAGGCAAACCTGGAAGTGGACCAGAACTACTTCTGACCCTTCCAGGTCTGCTGGGGAGCGCATGGGGGCCTGTCCATGTCCCTCTAGCTTGGCGATCAGCCATGGGGGGACCCCAGGTGTGCCCCCCCGACCCAGGAGGCACCAGTAGCCAAACTGGGGGAGTACAGGCAGGGGAGGGGCCCTCCATACACTCCCTGGTGGACCCAGAAGTGGACCGAAAGTGCTTCTGTTCCACTTCCAGGTCTGCTGCTAGGCACGCTGGGGAGCCCCCCATGCTTCTTTGGGACACTCCATGCGCCCCGGCATCACAGCATTTACAAGTCCCTGGTACCTAGAGGTATGTAGACAATACATTTAAATCTGTGTCTGTGTCCAAATCGCTGAATCTTTCCGAATGGAGGGTACTGATTCGATTCGGAGAGTTTAAAGGGTCCTCTGATTCAATTCGGACTTGGAGATTTGGCCACTGAATCGGGCCAAATCTCCACTGAGTCAAATCAGGGACCAAAGCTTCACACAGCCTTATTACTTGGCTAACTTAATACTTCTAAGCTACTCATCCCCTCCTTTTCCCAGGCTGTCATAATGAAACACTTATACATATATTCACTTATAGAGCAGGAATGGACAACATACAGCCCACAGGCCACATCTGGCCTGCTAATTGACTGTATCCAGCCTGCAGATGCTCCCTCAGTGCTCCACATAGGGCTAAGCCCCACCCAAGGCAGCTCACACTGTGCTCCTGCCAACTGCGCTACCCCAGCCCTGATCCCGACCCTGGCCCCAGCCAGTGCGCACAACTTCCTATTAAGGCTGCTCCTGCCACTGCTGCAATTGTCCAAGTAGTGCTCAGCTCCCTCTGGCTTCAACAGCTCCTCCTCCTGTCCCTGCTGTGCTGTTCTGGGTAGCAGGTAGTGCAGGGAAGTAGCAGCAGGTGGTGGGGAAGCTGCAGCTGGGCAGCTCCTGCCCCAGCACATGGGGGTCCATCTCCTTCTCCCAGCTGCTTTCCACCCACCTGCCATGATATGCAGCCACTTGTGGGTGACCAAGTGGGTGGCCGGCAGCCCCACTATGAAGCTGTACATGCTGGGCAGGGCTCGGGCCATCAGCAGGCATGGCATAGGAGCTCAACATGGGTTGTCCTGGGTGGCAGCAGGCAGGGCTCAGACCCATTGCGGGTAGCGCAGGGGCAGCTGTGGACTGGATGGGGGGCAATGGACTGCACCTGCACTGCACCCCTCAGGCAAGCTCTGCTGCATGTGCCTGCCTCCCTTCCCGACCTCGTGCTGGCTCCAGGGACCTACCATGTGAGCAGTTCTGCACACTCACGCACACACTCCTCACCTGCCTAATACACATACCCGCCCCTCCCACTGCCCATGCCTTCCCCGCTCCCACCCCCACACAATATACAAGAGTAAGAATTTATTTTGAACTATTATGCAATTGCCTCTATATATACTACTAAAAAAAACATAAATTAGGACAAAAATATTTTTTGAAATAAAATGTTATAGTAGATTTTCTATTTTAATATATAATTTTTTTTGTCTATAATTTTATAGAATGATATATTCTGTAAGATTGTGTGCGAAGCCCTTGACAACTCACTCAGCGGCCTGCCGCCTGAAATAATTGCCCATCCCTGTTATAGAACCTAACTCCGCTGCTGAGGGAGCCATGATAAAACTAGCACTGCCTGTTAGAGCAGAATCTATTCTTTTGGCTGTTAACAAGCATGAATTGCATCTTACACCACAGGAAAAGAAAAAACCGCCTTGGTTGACCAGATTTACCAACAACCCTTTTAGGAGAGCCTTTAACATATGGAAATACTACATAAATATGTGTGATTTATCATTTTGGCTCAAACCGGTGCTACATTTAGTCCAATAGGATCTCTTCAGCATTGTTTTATATCCATACATTCTCTAAAGCCACTTGCAGACATTCAGTTAAAGGTGTGATAAGATCTGATCCATGATCCCAACAATAATTCCTCCCACCATACCGTACATGCACGGTCAGAGGTGTGCTGGTGGAATTGGGGATCAGATCCTAATTGCACCGTATTGCTAGGGTAGGGGGATCCCAGGAGATCATGACAGCAAGCCAGGCAGCTGACTGGTGCTCCCTGCCTCAGGGGCAAAGAGAGTCAAGGGCTCTTGTGTACCCCCAAGGTTGTGAGTCCCCACCAGCTATATCTTAAACTGAATGTGCAATGGCAACCAGCCACAAAGTTATTATACAAAATATGTGTAGTAATCTTGTGTCTTACTTCCTGTTTTATAACACCATGAATTGCATGAACATGAGGCTGGGCTACTACTTAAGACATGATTAAATAGTTATCATGTCTTAAGTGTAATGTCTGTTAGGGGTCTACACGAGCGCACACAAAAAACCCACTCCTATGGTAGTCATCCTGGGATAGTCATGTGGGATTAAAGCTGTACTTTGGGAAGCTAGAAGAACAGTTCTATATTCAAAAGCAACCTTTTGGATCAAGTCAAGTCTCCTGCTACTGAAGGAAAAATGTAAGGACGGGAATTTAGGATTCCCCATCACTAGGCCACAGGGTCATTTTTGCCATAGATAACTTGCTCTGAGGAAAAGTTTCCTCTGTAGCTCCACTAGCTGGAGGGTGACTAACAAAATGGGGAATAGGGGTTTATGTCTCAGATGTGTGTATGTGCATAGGTGTATTTACTCCTCTGGCTCCATTAAATCTCTGAACAGATCTTGTTAGGATAGACTTTCAGGTAACTTGTGTACACTAGGTACCGTGAGCTATCTGACATGGGTAAAAAGTATCAAAGTTCCTTTTGAAGTATAAACAGGTTATAGAATGGTGGCCATAAGACAAGCAGAAAATGTGATGTTGAAAAAGCTAGTACAAACCGTATATACACAAATTTTGATTAGCAAATTGCAAGCCTTCTGGTGAGGTCACATGGTTTTCGTAACAGACCAAGATGTTGCCTAAATAAAAGGAGGTTGCTTTTAGTGGAACTTCTGGTTTTAGTTGGCTAGTTCTTGAAAACTGAGGTTGCCATCCCTTTCAGTCTCTTTTTCACTAGTATTTGACAACTTGTTTTAGAGGGTGTGAGAAGGGGCTGAAAGAAAAGGCAGTATATTATATAATATATTTATATTATAAATTATAAATTATATTACATTATATATTATATTATAATAAGCAAACTTGGATATCATACTTGTCACCAGGCCCATCCCCTGGAATTTATTATCCAACCATTCAGCCTCTGTTTTCCTTATCTGGAAAGACCTGGCCAGGAGAAGAACCAAGCTTATCTCAATGTCTCCATCAGGGTCACTTAAATCCTAATCAATATCTGAGATGTGAAATTAAATGTCTTTGGCGCATTAATTTCCTTCTCCACCTCCATAACTTTGTTTTTGCTTTTTACCAAAGAGAAAACAAAAACAAAACAAAAAAGAATTGAAACAACAGTATTGCTCTCCTAAGCACTGAATTGTTCCTCATCTCTCTGCACATCTTAACTGGCCTGGCAGGTGTAAAGGTATTTGGGAAGTAGAGCAAAGATAGGAAATATTATTATGGGGCTTAGGAGTAGAGCTGAGATTAGAAGAGGACATGGAGGTCATTGTGGGACTGCAGCCGAGGTAGAGGAATGAGCAAGGGCAGCCAGGATAAGTCTCTTTTTAGCATCTCAGTGCAATAGCATGGGAGCATGTGCACGTTAGATAGACACTACAATATCTGCTCAGCTTCCCTTGTAAGATTTATTCTATACTTGCATGAATGACTAACAAACCCTGATCTCTGATGCATTCATAGATACATTATAAAGTAGGATGGTTAACTCCTGTATTTTTCCCTGACCTAGATAGCTAAGTCTGTGCTGCAGAGATCACATGGCAACTTTTTACAGGATATGTTAGTTTAGTCACCGCTGAGTTGATTTCACTTTTCTGCTGCAGGCAAAGCATGACTGTAAATACTATTTTTTCTGCTTCTGTTCACTTGGGACTCCTTCAGTTCTGGTAAATGGGCCACTAGTAGGATAAGGTATTGCAGAAAGGGTTAGGAGAGCAAGAATAAGAATATAAACATGTCCAAATGTGGAGATGGATGTGGAGGTAAGAGAAGAGTTAAAGAGACTACAAAGATGGAAGTCTTAATGTTCAGAAATGCCCATGTAAGAGAAAGTGACAGTACAGTAAGCAGAAGCATCTATAACACATCCTTGTTTAGATAGCATGATTGCAGGGTTGGAATTCACCTCCTCCTTTTTTGCCTGCTTCTACTTAAAACACAGATGGCCAGGCTCTCAAGGAAATGTTCAGACAAAATTATGTTTTCTCCATTCAGAATAAAATGACCTATTTAACAGTAGGTTTGAAGAGCTGTTAATAGTTACAGAATATAGCTACTGCCTCTGTTTTAGACCCATTCACAATACGGTTAAGTTATGAAATTACACCATGGAACAAGCTACAGTTTGTGAATCCTACCTTCCTCCGATGGGATGGCACAATAAAAAATGTTTCAATATTATGCTTCTTCAAGAAACTATTCCTTTCATGGCCATACCCTGGTTCTACCTCGTAGTCACCATTTAGGCACTCTAAGGTGGTCTTTGTTATGTGAACTTTCCTAGAGAGAAAGACAGGACATTTTTTAATGTGATGATACATCATGAGCTAAGAGCTATTCAAATTGGGTGAAATCCACCCCTGTGCAGAAAGCGAACACGGGTGAGAGTTGCATGTACAAAAAGTAGATGACTATTGTAGAAAAGATACATTTTCTTAGCCAATAAGAAAGAAGAGCTATTTTAGCGACTACATATGCTAAAAGTAAGTAGGTACTATAAACAGATTAAAATTACTAGAGTATTTGACAACTTGCAGCTGTTGATTTTAGAAATGGGAAGGCCTGTGCAGTATCTTATATTTATTCTAATACCATAAGAATTTATTAAAGCACCTGCTGGAGATACTGCTGCATTGTTTGACATATACTATCCGACTCTTGGGTCATTTCTGAGGATTTATTTTTTTCAGTGGTTTTATTTTTTGTTGTCAAGAAGAATGGGACTCTAAAATGTATTCTCAATTCTGACCCTCCTTTTCTCTTGCCGATCACTCTGCTTGTACTGCAACTGCCCTTATGCTTTCTTCAGATGTCACCTGTATCTATGTTACCCTCATATACATTATGTCTTCCTAGAAGACGTTTAAAAGACCATGATTATGTCTTTCTTTTGAATATCTTTTTTTTTCAAATTCCTATGACTGTGAGCCTAAAGCCAACCAATCTAAAACCACCAAAACCATCTATTTTTCAAAAAAGTGTAAATCTTGACCACAAAATAGTTAGCAGGTTTAAACTTGTCTCTGGTTAGCAGAACTGAATTGGGTGAAAAAGCCAACCAATAACCCTTCAATACAGTGGATCCCATTCTAAAAATTTGATATGCATAAATATATGTATCCATGCATATGTGGCTAACCAATATTGAGGACTGACCAATGTGTACTTAAAATTCCAGGACCTGAATATACCCACACACAGTTAAATTACTAACTCTGTATGCGTACATCCCAATACATAACTTGCACTTGTACCTTTATATTTGTACTATATTAATATTTTTATACATAAGGCATGTGTAATTGTTTGCCTGGCACTGGCATGACTTATACTGAAATCTGGCTTTGATTGATAATACTAAACTATTACCACCTTATAGATTTGGAAGCACAGAGACAAATCTTCCCTTCTAATCCACTGTGGCAACTCCATTTAATGGAAACAAGACTTTAATTCTTGCTAGAGTTCCTGGCTGAAATTCTCTCATCACCACCTTTTGTATCTATCAGTTTTTAGTGGAAAGTGTATCCAATGAGCACTTACGTTTTAATAGAAAGTTGTTCACATTTATTTCTTCCAGACATTACTAACAGAAATACCCATGTTATTCAATCCTAATATTACTCAGCAGAGGTTTTAACTGCAGGTAATATAGATTATCATAGTTCTTACCTGAAACCACCCTGCATTTAACAATTCCAAGTGTAATTAGACTTGCAACATGCTTCAGCTATAGACAAATAATTTCTGCTATCATAGAGAACTATAGCTCTTGTTATGAGACTTACCCAGGCAATCCTCCAGCTTCCATTACATTGGCTAGAGTCACATCATTAGACCAGACATCGTATTGCCATTTGCGGAGACCCAGGACCCCACAAAGCACCCTGCCTGTGTGTAATCCAACTCTCATATTGAGATCCACTTCCGTGGCTTCTGCCACAGACCTGCAATAGATAATATCAGACTATTATTCTGTCAAAAAGGGTGTTGCTTGCTATTATCTTTTGTTTTCCAAAATCTAATAATTGCAGTTAATATACACATTCAAAACTGCAGAAAGATGCTTTTTAAAATCCAAGACAGGTGCCTTGCTAGGATAACAATCCTACCTTCCTATCTTTTAGAACCTTCTAAAACTTGATTAAGTGACTAAATAAAAAAGTTACTTGGTCATGCCCTACCCTTGCTGAATCAAAATCTCAGAAGTCTTTTATTTTTGCACTAAATTTGGTTTGAGTTCTAGGTTTAAATGAACCCAGACCCTCAAAGCAAATTTAATTAAGTAAATTATGTTTCTCCTAGTTTTATGCATAGGAAGGTACAATGGAAGGAGACGTTACATATGATTTCCACATAAAACCACAATTTTTCCCAAGTTCATCTGAGATAGGGTTGTAGTTCATCCAGTAGGTCTGCCTCTATACACTTTTTTATGCATCTGGCCCAAATTTAAAGTTTTGCAAAATATACTGGGCAGTTTTTTTAGCTGCTGTGTTTTCAGAATTTGCTAACAGAGTCCCAGTGAATCTCTAATATTTGATCAAGATGCACTCTACCTGCAATGCAAATGATAAAAAGAGAGTCTGTGAAATAACAGTATTTGCTGATTTATCTCCTCTCTCACATATTTATTCATTTTTCTCTATCATACATTTTCCTGTTTCCTAACATCTACCTACCTTAGGCAGCTACGAGAGCTGACAGCGAATTGATTGCTAGAATCAAAAGAAAAATGTTGAAACTAGTTTATTAAGTTTAAATATTGATCTTTCATGTGACCAAGCAAACACATTTTACTGTAACATTAAAAGAGATTGCTTTCCCCTCAGTATTAAAATGGACAGTATGATTTAGAGTCCCTTCTTCTGTTAGAAATGGTTTATTCTACTTTGACCCTTCTTTATCTTAGATTTTCATTATAGGCCAAATTTTACCCAAACCCATCCTACACTTCACCTACATAAAGACCATGAGGCTTATGTGGGAAAACTATTTATTTATGGGGTATTGTAGAGTAGAGGGTTGTGGATGGTCTTTTGGATAAAATACCAAACTGTGAAATCGTAGCATATTAATTCAATTTCCTGGTTCTATTACAGACTTTGTATGAAATCTTAATCAAGTCATTTTAGGTATAGTTTCCAAAAAGGGACTTAGATGTTGTGACACTTGACCTAACTTTGACCTGTCATCTGCCCAAATTGGAGTCAGGCAAACTGCAGCATATGCTCAGGTCCTCTTAAAGGCACTTGGGCCTACTGCAGATGTGCCTGCTGCTCATGCTGGTCTTGCCAGGCTGCAGCCTGTGCCCTCCATGGGTGAAGAAATCTGGGGGGGCACATGCTCCCCCCATCACCCTCTGACACATCATTTATGCCCTCCCCCTCACCCCATAGACTTACCTGCAGGGAGCTGCAGGATCTGCTCTTCAACATGCTGCCTGGCTGTCACATGCGTGTGTACGTGTGTATCTGCACGTGCCACCCCCTGCCTGTTATCGCCTTCCTCCCACTCCCTCCAGCCCCAAGCAGCCATTTGCAGGATGGAACTCAGCAAGCCTGCAAGGGGAAACCTGTTGTTTCCAGCATTTGTCCCCTTTAAAAGAAGAAATCTCTGTTTTTCCGCAGTAAACAGAAAACCTGGATCCCTGATAATAACTGTATCATCACTACCCAAGGATACTGATGTCACCTGTTATAATGAAACAATTATATCTTCAGGGATCAGCAGTAATACAAATGCAGCAAAACTGCTGCAAACTTTAACTCTATTTTACTTATGGTTAAAGGTACTGTTATTTGGATAGGCTGTATTGCTACAGGATCATTGAGCTGTACCATACGTACCATACCAATTAATGTGCACACCTGAGCAGAAGCCCCTTTTCCGTTTTGAGAGCTACATTATGTTTGTCCATACTCTAAGCTAACCAACAGGATGTACCACAGAGAGCAACATGTCTGAAAACCCGTCCCTTTCGTGAATGCAGACACATCGCTTGACCTCTGGGTTATGTGCCAATGAAATACTGAGATTCACAAGTGAAACTACTTTCTTGAATTAGATGGGAAAGTCCTTTTGGGCAGGGAAGACTGGCCAATTCTTTCTTTTAAGAGGCAGTTATATAATAAATTAAAGATACCCAAGACCACATCCAATGCACCCATCAGGTTGAAGAGATTCAAACCCATCTCACCCGCTTGTTGGAAGAGTACCCTTGTCACTAGGTATTGGCTAGCTTGGAGCATTCTCCATGTTTGCAGCTTAAGATTCATCACTACAGTAAGAAATGAAAGATCTATAGAGCCAGGGAGAGAATATGACTCTATAAGCCCAGCAATTATGACATGCAACTTAGGCAGAAGAAATCCCGGGTCATGGCTCTATTATTGTTTCATGTTATTCAGTGATTGGTTAGGGTGTAGGGAATCATCCGACCAGTAATCATGCTTTCTTTCTAGCCTCACACATTTCTCTCTGAAGGGCAGCATAGCTATGCTGCAAGAATGGAGAGGACCTCCACCTCAGCCAGCCTATAACATTGTCATGGGGCAAATGGCTAAAGTGGGTTTAATCCCTGTAACAGGGGGCCTTCTCAGGGCCAATATAACCGTGGCCCGCCCACCTGTTTCTGGGCTAACTGCCCGCCTTCTTGTTAATTAGTTAAAGATGAAATTAAGCGGGAGGCTGCCCATCTTCTGCCCCAATGCCAGGGGGTGCAATCTGAGGCTCCATTTGTCCCTTACACTGTAGCCCAAGCTTCACAGATGGCATCTCGATGTTATCGTTATCACCGGCCCCCACACTGGGCCCCAGAATACTTATAATTGAACCCTGCATGGATTCCTTTCCTCAGGCGGGCTATTCCACCTTCATACTGGGCAGCATAGCTTCCTGAACAGCTTCCCCTTATGGATGTGGTCCCCCCAGGACCTTCGGCTCACTAGCCCTGGCCCACCTCTAGGCCAGCCAGAACCCCAGGCCTGCAGCTCATGGGCATTCCTCGCAGGGAGCCCCTGGCCCTTCGACCCTTCCAGTCCTGACCCCAGCATGGACCCCAGTCAGGGGAAGTTCAGACAGGTGTGAGTCTATGGCCTCACTCTTTTGCTATGGGGTCCACCTTCCAGACCCTCCAACAAGGGGTAACCCACCCGGTTGTGGGGGCTAGGGGTTAAGGCACCCCGACCCGCCTTTCACCAGGGTGGTAACTGGCCTGGCATTTCCTGGGGGCTTCCACACCACTGAGAGCCCCGCCAGGCCACCCACTCCTGGCAGGGTGCAGTTTTAGGTCATGTCCAGAACCAGGAGCTTCCTGACAAGCCCCTACAGCTCCTCCCTTACTTTCAGATGATACCAGCAGCTCTGCAGCCAGGCGGTGTTGTGGCCTGGCCCCCAGCAGCAAAATTGCCCTATTTATATGGCCAGCCCCAGATTCAAAATGGCTGCCCTCATCAGGCCCCTGACAACTGCCAGCTCCAGGCCCTTAATGTGGCAGGCACAAACAGTGCCCTTCCACAATTTCCTTAAGCTGAGGAAGGCATAAAATCTTGGACCTAAACTCTGTGTGCCTTAGCTTTCCATCTGTACACACTGAGACATTACTTTGTCTGTCTCATCTTTTGTTTGGGCCTGTGGATGCAACTGCAGTTCAGATGATAATGACTTATCATTAATTGGCTATGAAGGAGATGATGCTCACTTTTCTACTAAGGTTAATTCTATCCGTGGTTTTATCTTTTTTGTGCAATGGTGTAAGGTCTTTAAAAAAAATCAAAAACAAAAAAAACCCCTCTCCCTGCCTCAACAATGACAAATATTTTTCCACCTCCCATAGAATAGATTCCCATAGAATCATAGAATAGGAGGACTGGAAAGGACCTGTAAGACCAAATCCAGTCTCCTGCCATGGGGAGGAGGTAATTGGATTCAAATGAACTCCATGAGGTGCTTGTCCAGCCTCCTCTTGAACACTGCCAGGGATGGTGACTGCACCACCTCTTCTGGGAGTGTGTTCCAGATTCTAGTTACTTTTATGGAAAAGAAGGTTTTCTTTATGTCCAGCCTAAATTTTTCCTCAGCTAGCTTGTGCCCATTGGACTTCAGCCTCCTGAGGGATGCCTTCCTGAAGAGTTGCTCCCCTACATCTTGGTGTTTGCCCCTGACATACTTGTAGGTGGTCATCAAGTCATCTCTCAGACGCTTCTCAGTCTTCTCTGACTCAGACTGAACAGGCCTAGGTCCCAGAGTCTCTCTTCACAGGTCCTATCCCTGAGGCCCCTGCTCATACGGCTGTCCCTTCTCTGCACTCTTATTCCCATCCTTCTTGAAGTGTGGTGTCCAGAACTGGGACACAGTACTCCAGCTGTGACCTCACCAATGCTGAATAGAGTGACCAATGCTGAACAGAGTGGGAGGAGCACATCTCTGGATCTATTGGCAACACATCAGCTGATGCACATTGAGTTCTATTTGCCCAGTTGGCAACTTCATCACACTGATGACTCATATTCATCCTTTGGCCGACTGTCACTCCCAGGTCCCTTTTAGATGCAGTGCAAGCCAGTGAGCCACCCCACATCATATAGTTATGGTGAAGGTTCTTTCTACCCAGATGAAGGACCTGGCATTTCTCCCTGTTGAACCTCATCTGATTGCGTTCTTCCAATAAGACCTGCCTGTCAAGGTCATCCTGTATACTTGCCCTGCCCTCAGATATGCCCACATTTCCCCACAGTTCGGGGTCATCCGCAAACTCAATCGTTGCACTTCCCACTCTGTCATCCAAAGCATTAATAAAGATGTTAAAAAGTATGGGCCCAAACACTGATCCCAGGGGAATACCACTGGAGACGGCCCTCCAGGATGAAGCCACCCCATCAATTACAACTCACTAGGATTGGCCGCTGAGCCAGTTGCCAACCCATCTCACCATAGCCTTGTCTAGGCCAGTACCCTCCAGCTTAAGTGAGAGAATCTCATGGGAGACAATATCAAAGTCCTTGCTGAAATCTAGGTAGACGATGTTCACTTCATGCACCATGTCGAGCTGGATAGTTACCTGCTCATAAAAGGACAACAGATTTGTTAGGCATTACCTCTCCTCAACAAAACTATGCTGGTTGTTTCTCAATACCCCACCAGTTACGAGCTTGTGGTTGATGGTTTCCTTGATGATTTTTTCAGGTTTTCCCCAGGATCAGACTGACAGGCCTATAATTTGCAGAGTCATCCCTCTTCCTTTTTTTAAAGATGGGTACCACATTAGCCTTCTTTCAGTCATTCAGGTCCTCTCCTGAGTTCTAAGATTCTTTGAACAGCCTCACCAGAGGCAGTGTTGTGGGTTTGGCCAGTTCTTTCAGGACCCTCAGATGCAGGTCATGTGGCCCAGCTGACTTGAAAACATCCAAATGCTCTAAGAGTACCTTTACCTGTTTGGGGCTGATTTTATGTGGATTACTGTCATCACTGTATTTTCTGAGTCCCTGGATAGGTGACAAATTCATGCCTGGTTTGAAGAATACTGATGTGAAGTAAGAACTAAGGAGCCCAGCCTTTTTACAAGGATCAACTGTGGGCTCTCCCTCTGTGTTCAGTAAGGGACTCACAGCAGAGTTTGATTTCTTCTTGCTCCCTATGTACCTATAGAAGGACATTTTGTTGTCTTTTATTGCAGTTGCCAGCTTTATCTCCTTGTCTCATACTTGCAGGCCTGGGTCACATGAGTGTACTCTGCTCTGGATGCTGAGCTGTTTTTCCATTGCCTGTATGCTTCTTTTTTCTTTTTGATAAGTTCCCTGATGTCTCTATTGAGCCAGGCAGGTCTCCTGGCTCTTTTCCCTCCTTTGACTGCATGGGGATGGCCTCTTTTTGAGCAGTCAGAATTGCTTCCTTAAAAGAAGTGCCACCATTCTTGAACTCCCAAGTCATCCAGTCACTGGTTGTGAAGGGCCTTTCCAACTAGACTCCTGAGTTAACCAAAGTCTGCCTTTCTGAAATCGAGGACTTCTGTTCTGCTGGTAGAATTCCCAGCTTTACGGTGGATGGTAGATCTGATCAACTCATGATCACTGTCGCCCAGAGTACCTCCAATCTTCAGGTCACTTACCATGTCTTCCTTTTTGGTCAGCACCAAGTCCAGAGTGGCTTTACCTCTAGCCAGCCCCTCCAAAGCCTGTAACTAGAACAGGTCATCTAAAGTTGCCAAGAATTTGTTTTTGACCTGCTAGAGCTGGCTGAATGGTCTTCCCAACAGATGTCAGGGTACCTGAAGTCACCCATGACAATCAAGTCCTTAGTGCTGGCTGCATCAGTCAGTTCCCTGTAAAATGCCTGGTCGTTCTCCTCTTCTTGCTAGGGAGGCCTATAGTAGACTTCCACCATCAGGTCCCCTTCTCCCAAGCCCCCTTGTATCTTGACCCAGAGGGTCTCAAAGGACTCCCCTGTGCAATCAAACGTGACTTGTAGGGAGGGGTACTGCTTTTTCACATAGAGGGACACCCCTCCACCCTTCTTCCCAACCCAGTCCTTCACATAGAGCCTGTAGCCCTCAATATCCACTGCCCAATCATATGTATTGCTCCACTAAGTCTCCGTCAACCCAATGATATAAAATTCCTCATCTGCCAGAAGGAGTGCCAGTTCATTCTGTGTATTGCCCATGCTTCTGGCATTCCCATAAAGACAGCTGAGTTCACCTCTAGTCATCCCAGGTTTTCTGTCCCTCTGCAAGCGTCTCAGGGCATTGGTGATCATCTGGATGTCCCCTATATGAGTACCCTCCACTGGGTTATCTTGGCCAGAGGATTAATGCCCACTAGTGGAATATACCCCCCCGCTTGTCTAGTTTAAAGCCCTCCTCAGAAAGTTTGTGATTCTCATGGAAAAGAGCGCCTTCTTTTTGCCCTGAGGTGGATACCATCTCTTGCATGCAGACCAGTGCTGTTGAACTGCATATCAAGGTCATGTTCCTTTTTATTCTGTAATGTAATAAGCTTGGCCTTTAGCCATTAATTTCACTATTTAGCTAACAAATCCATTTCACTTATTTGATTAAAACTTACTGAGGTAAACATTAACATGTGTCTCAAATTGTTTAACTCCATTTTTGAGATGATGTTTATTTAACACCTCAGTAGTTATTTTCATATTACAATTTGCTCACTGCTCTCAAGGTTTCAGATTCAACTTCAGTGAAAAGACTAGTCAGTATCCTTCCCTAGTACCATGTTTTACAACATTTTCTATTTGATTCCACTACTGAATATACTACAGTTTCTCCAAACTATACTTTCTTCCTTTGCAGGCAAACATAACTGCATCCAGCAGGGGATGGGAGGGAAGAAGAGAGAAAAGAAGTGGGAAAGAAAAAAAAAGAAGGAGACAAGAGAAAAGGAGAAAGGAAAAGGACAAAAAAGGGAAAGGGAAGAGAACGAGAGCAGGGTGGCGGCTTGGTCACACAAGTTCATAGGTGACTTATAAGTCCGATCTGTGTTTTGAACAATCTGCTGTAGCAGGGGCAGGAGAGCAATGAGGACTGGATACAGGAAGTTTTCATGTTCCTGGCCACATGTTTCTTCATTGCTTCTGCCATGCTTTGATGTTCAAAGGCCAGTTCTCTGTTCTGGATGTAGGACCTCCAGAATGGACGATCATGAGCGATTTTCTCCCACAACTCTGGGTTGATACTGAAACTCTTTAGGGGACAACTTTTGCGTGTTCTTATACCATTTCTTTGGTGCACCATAAAAGCATACTCTATTTGACAGTTCTCCATAGAAGACTCTCTTTAGCAGGCGAGTGTCAGGCATTCTCGAGAGGTAGCCAGACCATCTCAGCTGTGCCATTTTCAGGAGGGTGTGAACACTGGGAAGAGTTGATCTTCCGAGCACCATGGTGTGTGGAATCCTGTCCTGCCACTTGATCTTTAGTATCATTTGCAGGCAGCACAAGTTGAAGCGGTTTAGTTTCTTGGCATGACGCTGGTAAATTGTCCAGGTTTCACAGGCATAAAGGAAGGTCAGACAGATGATGGCTTTGTAAACCTTCATTGTCAACATTCTGATGTCTCTGTGGTCTCAGACTGACTCATGGAGTCTGCCAAAGACCACACTCACTTTCACTAAGCTTGCATTGACTTCATCATCAACGTGGACAGCGCAGGACAGCGTGCTACCTAGATAGGCAAACTTGTCAACCATCGGCAGCTGTTGGCTTTTAACTGAGATGTGTAGTTCCAGCTGAAATGTCACTTCAGTCTTCTTCATGTTAATTGTGAGTCTGAAGTTGTCACAGGATGATGAGAGTAGATCCATGGACCGTTGCATATCATCCTGTGAGCCTGCGCATACTACATTTTCTCACAAACTACATACCCCATATAAGACATGTATCTTGTTTTTGCAAGGAAGAATATGCAGTGGAGGGGGAGACTTCTTCCAGAGTCATGGATGACTCTGACACAGGATAAGTCCTGCTAGAAATAAAAGAGTGACAAGGAACCATGGTATCCCTGCATCAGGCAGCAGAATCTTCCTGGTATGTCAAGAGAGCAACAAAGCTGGGCTTCAGATACTTGCAGAGACAGAGAGACAGTAGCGAGGCTTAGTTCTTACTACTTATTGCTACCATAATTATGCATAAGGAATTGCATGAGGTAATTTCAGAGGTATTAGCTGTCCTCTCTGAGGATTTGTGGAGGTCAAGTAAGGTAGTGGATTATTAGAAAATGGTAAATACAGCGTTCATCTATCAGAAAGGGAATAAGGAGGATCTAGGGAAGTGCAGACCTGTTAGTCTGACATCAGTACTTGGAAAGATCATGGAGCAATTTCTCAAGGAAATTACTGTGAAGCATCTGGAGGAGAACAAGGTCAGGAGCAGCCAACATTGATTCACCAAGAGTAGCTATGCCTGACCAAGCATATTTCCTTCTATGATAAGGTGATATAGGCTCTGTGGATGAGGGGAGAGCTGTTGATGAGACTTTAGCAAGGCTTTTGACAGTCTTCCACAACATTCTTATTGATGAGAGAAGAAAATATAGACTAGAGCAAAGCACTGTAACATGTATTCATAACTGGTTGGATCATCATGCTCAATGAGTTGTTGTCAATAGTTCAAAGTCTAGTTGGGAGAAGACATCAAGTAGGTTTTCTCAGGTTTTGCTCTACATCCAGATTGAATAATGATCTGAACTGAAGACATGCTTAACAAATTAGCAGATGATGCCAAGTAGAGACACTCTCAAGAACAGAGCTAGGATCCAGAATGACCTAGATGGACTCAAAAATGATTTTAAAAAATCAGATGTGATTCAACAAGGACAAGTACAAAGCCCTGCGCTTGGGACAGAATAATTTGGTGCGCAAATACAAACTAAGGAATGACTGGTTAGGCTGCAGGGGAGGATCAGGGGGTTACAGTGGGCCATAAGCTGAATATGAGGCAAAAAGCCAACAGTAGACTTGACTGTGTCACTTGCAAATCAATGGAAGTAATTTTTCTGCTCTGTCCAGTACTGCTGAGGCCTTACCTGGAGTTCTATGTCAAGTTTTGGGCCCCGTATTTGAAGAAGGATGTGGACAGACTGGAGATAGTCCTTTGCACAGAGACAAAAATGAATAGGGGCCTAGGAGATGAGACCTATGAGGAAAAGCTGAAAGAACTGAGGTTACTTCATGTGGAGAAGAGAAGACTGAGGAAAGGATTTGATATTGTGAATGTAATATGTTGTAATAGGAGGTGGAACACAGGAGTTAGTCTGCAGAAATGTGATGTCTGTTAATTTGGACTGCAACTCCCAGCAACCCCCAATGGCTGGGGGGCAAAAGAAAAATGAAGAGGAAGCTTGAGGCTAGAGTAAGGGGAAGAGACAGCAGCATGCACATAGAAGCTAGTCAGCCCTATGCAAAGGAGTGCACAGTGGAGCTGGAGATCTCACTCTCTCGGTTAGCCAGGACCGTGGACTGAAGGAGCTGGATTCAGACACGGGGGCAGCTTCAGCCTGCTGTTTCAGCACTCTAGGGACTAAAGGCTTGTTTGGGGATACCTCCACAAGTGTGGAGGGGAAACGTGTTGACTATTAGGCCTGTGCTAAGTGGCAAATATTCAATTTGGATTTGGCTGATTTGGAGGGACAGTGACTCAATTCGGTGGTTCAAGTCACTGTCCTGATTTGATATGACCAAATTGGATGTGAAGATTCAGCGCCAATTCAGAGATTTGGCCATAGACTAAACAGGGAGCCCGGATGTCTCCAGCTGGTAAGTCTGTTGTGGTGGGCACAGGAGGGAGGGAAGGGGCGTTGGAGGGGCGTAGATCAAAGCCCCCACAGCAAGGGAGGGATTGGGGCTGGGGCTGGGACAAGCTGCCCAGCTGGGGCAGGGGGCTGCGAGACTTGGGGAGTGGGGTTCCTGCCACTGTGTGCTGCCGGTCCTGGAGGACGTGGAACCAGGCATGTGTCCCCAGATCTGCACAGAGCCAGCTGGGCTAGGCTGCACTCTGGGGAAGCTAGCCCCAGCCCTCCACCACTGGGCTGTGCTCCATGGGGTGGATGAAGTCAGGGCCGTACTCCAGGTGTCTAGCCCCAGCCTGCAAACCTGGCACTGCCTGCCCCATAGAGTGCAGTGGAGCAGGGTTTAGTGGGTGGGGTGGGGAGGCTGCAGCCACCCTAAAATTTCCCATAGATCCCTACTTCCGGCCCCATGCCCTGCCCCTGATCACCCAGCAAGGGTGAAGCCACAGCTCCCAAAGTTCTGCGCCTCCCCTGCTGGGCAACTTGTCCCATCTCCAGCCCCAATCCCACCCTCGCTGTGGGGGCATGGCTTTACCCCCCATGCCCCTTCCCTCCCCCCTCTGTCCACCACAACACACTTACCAGCTCAAGGCAGCTGTGTCCAGCATTGTCAAGGACTGCTAATTGTTCAGTCAATGGCTGAATCCTTGAATTGGTGCCAAATCTTTTCTGAATCAATTCAGAGGTTTCCAATTCAATTCAGACCTTTTAATGGGTCTCCTAATTTGATTCAGATATTTGGCTGCTGAATCGGGCCGAATCTCCTCTGAATCGAATCAGCTAGTGAACCTTCGCACAGCTCTACTGACTATGTTACCACAGTGTTGATGTTTCTTTACTTTTTAGCTCCTCTTCCCTTTGGTCTGTTGGCTTGTGACCTATCCCCCGTGATTTTCTACATAAAATGGGAACTTCCCCTTGCTTCTTGTGCCAGGATCTAGTGCTGCAAGTCTGGCCTTGTAGACTGAATGTTAGCAGGAACTTTCAATGAGGGTGGTCAAGAATTGGAATAGGATACCTAAAAAAATTGTGGAATCTTCATCTTTGGAAGCTTTCAACAGCAGGTTAGATAGACATTTGGCTGGGATGGTTTAGTCATAGATGACCCTGCCTTGATCAGGAGCTGACTAGATGACCTTGTGAAGTCTCTTTAATTACTTTCCTAGATCCTATTGTAAATAATTATTTATATAAAGTTCCTCCATATAATAAATTATATCCAGGACATTGCGGAGAGGATCCCTAAGCTCCTCTAGCCCACAGACCACTATCCCATGCTCCTTATTCATGTAGGCACCAATGACACGGCTCAGAGTGCTCCCAGCCAGATCATGAGGTGCTACAGGGATTTGGGAGCGGGGTTAAAGGGGCTGGGGGCACAGGTGGTGTTCTCGTCGATCCTCCCAGTTTTGGAGTATGGACTGAAGAGGGAGAGGAGGATCCATGCAGTTAACCAAAGACTGTGGTGCTGGTGTCATAGGGAAGGCTTTGGCTTCCATGACCACAGCCCGCTCTTTGGTGAGAGAGGCAGCCAGCTGCTGGGAAGAGATGGCTGCCTCCTCTCTCCGCTGGGGAGGAGGCTCTTCTCAGCCAGACTGGCTGACCTGCTCCACCGGGCTTTAAACTAAGCCGGCTGGGTGACATGAGGACTACCGCCACTGCTGGCCTGCTGAGCAACCCTTGCAAAGCCAGCAGGTCAAGGCACTTAAGGGAGCCCACCCCTGCCCCAGCCCTGGTACAATCTGTGGACAAGGCAAGAGCCTCCAAGGAGACACTTGCCTGCCTGTACACAAATGACAGAAGATTGGAGAAAAAGCAGGAGGAGCTCATCCTCCTGCTTAATGCAAATAATTATGATGTCATAGGGATAACGGAGACCTGCTGGGACTCCACCCATGACAGGACCACAGGTATAGATGGCTATACCATGTACAGGAGGGATCATGTAGATAAAAGGGGCGGGGGTGTAGTTCTCTATATTAAGAAAGCTACGCATCCCTGCAAGCTGATGTTGGCAACCAGGGTGGATGACTGGAGACCCCCTGGGTTAAAATCCATAGGGAACACAGCACAGGGGACACAATGGTGGGAGTCTACTACAGACCTCTCACCCAAAGTCAAGAGCTTGACCAGGAGTTTGCCCACAAACTGGCTGAGACCGCATGCTCCAGGACCATGGTTGTCATGAGTGACTACAATTACCCGGACATCTCAACCTCGTACTGGCTACTGGGTAATCTAATCAGCAACCTAGTGATTGATGGGAAGCTGGGTGACAGCAACCATGAGATGATCACCTTCACCATCCACCATAATGCTAGCAAGTCAGTCAGCAATGTAAAATCCCTGACTTCAGGAAAGCCAACTTTGACAAGCCCAGAAGGCTTGTCAGTCAGGCCCTAAGTGACCACGACCCCAGGGAAAGGGGAGTTCAAGAAGAGTGGTTGCTCCTCAATGGAGTGATTCTCAAAGCACAAGCTAATTCTATTCCATCTCAGAGGAAAGGCAGCAAGAGGGCACAGCAGCCCCTCTGGCTCTCTAGGGATCTAGCAGACCTCCTGAGGCTAAAAAGAAAGGCCTAAAAAGGATGCAGGATGGGATTCACCTCCAAGGAGGAATCTTCTGCACTGGTCCAGTCCTGCACGGAGCAAACCAGGAAAGCCAAGGCTGCAACTGAACTCCAACTAGCTTTGAGCATCAAGGACAATAAAAAGTCCTTTTTCAGATATGTGGGGAACTGGAGGAAAAGCAAGGGCAACATCGGATCCCTGCTGGACCAGATGGGGCAACTGACAACTGACACCCAGGAAAAAGCCAACCTTTTAAATGGGTACTTTGCATCAGCCTTTCATCTGTCCCATGGGACGCCCATGCCCGCTACAGGACAGGAGACCTGGGTGAGGGAGATCCCCTGCCCTCCATTAATGCTGACCTTGTGAAGGAACACCTTGAGAAGCTGGATACCTTCAAGTCAGCCGGCTCTGACCATCTACACTCCAGGGTACTCAAGGAGCTGATGAGCATCATTGCCCAGCCTCTGGCACGGATCTTGGAAAACTCCTGGTGCTTTGGTGTAGTGACCAAAGACTGAAAGAAGGCCAATGTGGTGCCTATCTTCAAGAAAGGGAGGAAAGTGGATCCGGCTAACTATAGGCCAATCAGCCTGACTTCTATCCTGGGGATGATCTTAGAAAAGTTTATGAAAGAGGCCGACCTTCATGTACTGGCGGACGCCAACATCCTAAGGGATAGCCAGCATGGGTTTGTTGCGGGTAGGTCTTGCTTGACTAATCTCATTTCCTTCTATGACCAGGTGACCTATCACCTGCACAAGGGAGAAGAGATTAATGTCATATATCTTGACTTCAAAAAAGCCTTCGATCCCATATCCCATGATCACCTCTTGGTGAAACTGGCTAATTGTGGCCGTGGGTCCACCACGATCCACTGGCTGGGAAATTGGCTCCGTGGTCAGACCCAGTGGGTAGTAATTTATAGAAGTCAATCATCATAGTGTCCTGTGACCAGTGGGGTCCCTCAAGGCTCTGTCCATGGATCCATATTGTTCAATATCTTCATTAATGATGTGGACATTGGAGTCAAGCAGACAGGCCAAGTTCGCCGATGACACCAAACTTTGGGGCAAAACATCCACAGCAGAAGACAGGAGGGTGATCCAGGCTGACCTGGAAAGGCTCAGCAAATGGGCGGACAAGACCCTGATGGTGTTTAACACTGAAAAATGCAAGGTTCTTCACCTTGGGAATGAAAAACCTGCAGCATCCTTCTAGGCTCAGCAGTGCTATGCTGGCTAGCACTATGGAAGAGACTTGGGGGTCATCATTGACCACAAGATGAACATGAGCCTGCTCGCTTTACTATCCGGTATCCCATGATCACCTCGTGCAATACTGCGGACAGTAAAGCGAGCAAAATGCTGGCTTGCATCCATAGATGCTTCTCAAGCAAATCCTGGGACGTCATTCTCCCCATGTACTTGGCCTTGGTGAGGCCGCAGCTGGAGTACTGCATCCAGTTTTGGGCTCCACAATTCAAACAGGATGTGGAGAAGATTGAGAGAGTCCAGAGAAGAGCCACACGCATGGTCAGAGGTCAGGAAAACAGACCTTATGACAACTGGCTGAGAACCATAGGGCTTTTTAGCCTGGAAAAGTGCAGGCTCAGGGGTGATCTGATGGCCACCGATAAGTTTATCAAGGGTGACCACCAGTATCTGGGGGAACGTTTGTTCACCAGAGTGCCCCAAGGGATGACAAGGTCGAGCGGTCATAAACTACTGCAAGACCATTTCAGGCTGGAGATAAGGAAGAATTTCTTTACTGTCCGAGCCCCCAAGGCCTGGAACAGCCTGCCATCGGAGCTGGTTCAAGCACCTACACTGAACACTGTCAAGAGTAAATTGGATGCTTATCTTGCTGGGATCCTATTACGTCAGCTGACTTCCTGCCCTTCAGGCAGAGGCTGGACTTGATGATCTTCTGAGGTCCCTTCCAGCCCTAATGTCTATGAAATCTATGAAACTGCTGTTTCTATACTAGAAGACTCATCAGGATAGTGCAGACCGCATGCAGCAGCTCACTTTCTCCGAGCCAGCTCAGTTCCTGCCTCAAGCCCAAATTACCCTGTTCAGATAACAGCAGCTGGGAAAGGGTTAATACTGCACCATCCCACTTCTGCTTGCTGAGCCAGACAGTGACAGCCATTTTTTCAGCCACTAGAACACAGCATCTCCCTGCTTCTGTTTCAGAGAAGGAAAATCTCCTGCTTAAGACACACTAGTTTTGGAGGACTGATTCTGTTCAGGAGCACATTTCACA